>NC_134488.1:58580224-58597724 GCF_040206685.1 Ascaphus truei | reverse complement strand
TGAGTAAATTTATTAGAGTGCATACAAATATGTATGCTGTGATGGTGGGGATATATATAGCTTAATACAATATTAATTGCAACGTAAAGCTATTCATATAACCTATTACAAATATAACTTATACGTGATATTTAGATAAAATGGTGAAGCTCTCCAGTGATAATTACAAAAATTGAATTGTAATATAAATGTAAATTAATAAACTCAAGCATGTGTACTGTTGTTTAATACCAGGGCCCTGTATAATGGAGATAAGATAATCCGTTTGTGGAGATAGATGCTTCATCTATCCAGAAGGAAAGGTTTCAGGTTGAATTCAATGTTAAGCCCGAGAGGGGTGAGTGTTTTCAGTTCGTAAATCCAAAAAGATTCTCTTTTACCTAATACCCCTCCCCTATTCCCACCACGCCAATTGGTCGTGACAGCCTCTATCGCTACACATTTTAAACCTCTAGGGTTTTTATCATGCACTTGGAGGAAATGGCTCGATACGCTATGTGTATCCAGACCTCTTTTAATGTTGTAAATGTGTTCATAGAGCCGACGTTTAATCGGTCTAGTGGTCATACCCACATACTGCAGACCGCAAGGACATTCAAGGAGATAAATAATATTCGTGCTATTACATGTGATGTGTTGTTGTATGGTATATTGTTTGGAAGTTTGAGTGGATGTGAAAGTTAATTGTTTAGAACTGAATCTACATGCTGTGCATGTATTACATGTATAATACCCTTTCGTAACATTTTTGTTTGTATTTGTTTGGGATCGACTGTTGAATCTGAGTGGACAGCTAGGGGCCAACCTTTGGCCTATATTTGGTGCTTTAGTGAATATTATTTTGGGTTTTGGTGGAAGTATTTTAGATAGGTCAGGGTCTTTTCTCAGGATTGGCCAATATTTTTGAATAATCTTCTTAATTCCTGGTGCCATCTGGTTGAATTGTGTAATGAATGGTAATTGAGTATGTGTATTGGATGATTTGGGTTTGTACTTAAGAAGGGTTGATCTGTCTATTGCTTCGACCTCAGAGATGACTCTATCAAGATGATTAGATGAATAATTTCTATCGATAAATCTATCTCTAAGGTCCTGTGCTTGTGTTTGAAATGCTTCTGATGTGGAACTGTTTCTTTTGAGTCTGATGAATTGGCCTTTGGGGATGTTATCGATCCACGCAGGGTTGTGATGGCTGTTGGCGTGTAGATAATTGTTAGCCTGAACCTTTTTGAAATGAGTTTTAGTATGAATGGTGTTGTTACAAATGTATATAACTAAATCTAGAAACTCTAAAGAAATATTACTTGAAACAAATGAAAATTTTAAATTAAATGGATTGTTGTTCATATATACTTGGAAACTATCTAGTTCCTCTAGTGAGCCAGACCAAATAAAGAAAATATCGTCTATGTAGCGCCGCCGTAGGGCCAGGTTCGCTCCAAAGGGACAGTTGGACCAGATGTATTGATTTTCCCAACTGCCCATAAATAAATTTGCATAACTTGGAGCAAACCTGGTACCCATGGCGGTGCCACATATCTGCAAATAATATGAATCATTAAAATTAAAATAATTGTGAGAGAGTATAAATTGAATTCCTGTGGTAAGAAATGATTTAACTGATGATGTGATGGAGGGATCATTATCTAAAAATTGGCCAACAGCCTCACAACCCTGAACGTGGTCGATAACGGTGTAAAGTGATGTGACGTCGGCTGTAACTAAATAAAAATGTGATTGCCATTGAATGTCCTTGATTGTCTGCAGCATGTGGGTAGTGTCCCTGAGATATGAAGGGAGTTTTATGACAAACGGTTGGAGATAATGATCAATGAATTGTGACAGATTTGATGTAAGGGACAGGATGCCTGACACAATGGGGCGTCCCGGCTGTTGTTCAAGATTTTTATGAATTTTAGGTATAATATAAAAAATAGGAATTATAGGAAATTGATTGTACAAAAATTCAAATTCATGTTTAGTGATGGCATTTGTATCCAATCCTGTATTAAGAAATGTAAGTAATTGTTGTGAGTAATTGTCAGTGGGATTGGAGGGGAGGGGTTGGTAAGTAGAGACATCTTCAAGAATACGCATTGATTCTTGAAGATAGTATGTTTTATCCATAATTACCAACTCCCCTCCCTTGTCGGCTGGCTTCATTACGATCGAGCCATTCTCTCCAAGTGCACGCAACAGTTGTTTTTCCTCCATATTGAGGTTATGTGTCATTAATTTGTAGTTTCGACTCTGCTGTTCCAGGTCGTCGGTGACCATTTGTGCAAAGGTATTGACAAACGGTCCACCAGCGAACCTGGGAAAGAAAGTAGAGGGTTTTTTAAACGTGGAATGGATAATAGGTGCAGGGTTAATAGGGAGATTAGAACTACTGTCCTGGCGTGACACCGCGTCTTGGACAAAATATTTTTTTAGACATAACTTTCTGACATATTTTTGTACGTCTATGTACAGTTGGAAGCTGTTCGGGCCTATAACGGGGGCAAAAGACAGTCCTTTTGAAAGAACCGCCTTTTCTTTATTAGATATTGGTTGTTGGCTGATGTTAAATATGTTAGTGTAGGTGGGAGTTACCGTCTGAGTTGTTTCCCTAGTCTTTCTGCCTCCTCTCTTTCCTCTATTGTGTTTTTTCTTTTTCTGTCCTTTGATGTCCCTTCTTTCCCTAGCAGATCTTTTATAGCTTCTCTGGCATTCTGCTGCTCTCGTGTCCTCCGCCAGTCTAAAAAAGAAAAGGTAGGTTTATCCTCTTTAGTTTTGTTAGAGCTATTAATTTCTTGCTCAAAGTCCACCAGTGGTTGATACTTATTACTGTGCTGGTACTGCTCAAAGATGCTGTCGATTTCCCTATCTAGATGTTCAATTGGTGTTTCAGGATTGTTTAATTGATTGGGCTTAACACGTCTATCGACCCTCTTAGGTTTGGGGGACAGAAATTGTACCGGTTTGGGTGTAGTCTCCTTACTACTAATAATCACTTTTTTGTAGTGATTCGGTATCTTATGGGAATAATCCTTAGGAGTGTTGGCTTTGGGATGTCTATATTTAGCATTATCTTTAGATGTTTTCTTCCAATTTCTATAGCACCCCGTCTTATAGTCTATTCTGTCCCTTTGAAATTTAGACTGTTTGCGACCTATAGTTTCCTTTTGGAAAGTCTCCATCTTTATTTTAATTTTATTTTCCAGAGCTGGCAACTCGCTATGATCTTTAAAGACCTCAAACTGTTCCTTTAAATGATTGATCTCACTATCCAATGTCTGTAGCAGAATTTTGCGCTTGGATATGAGTAATCGAATAAGTTCAAAGGAACAGTTATCGAGGATTCTGTTCCACTCCAAAAGGAACTCCTCACTATGAAAATCTGTAGTGGATGGTTTAAATATTCTTAATCCACGTGGTATTCTTTTCTGCTCAACATACTTCTCAAGAGTAATTACGTCCCACATTTGTTTGATTTCACTCATGAGTGATTTTTCAAGTCTTTCAACAAGATCATACATGTTGTCTGGAGTTTCCTCCATATTAACAGGGGGGTCATCATCTGAGAAGATCTTATCTATATCAATGTGACGATTGGCTCGTAGAGCAAATAACTGAGACATGTGGATATATAAGGATTAAGCTGCTAACCCAGGGGAAAAATACAGGATAGAGAACAAATAGGTAGCGCTATATCCTAATGAGCAGGCAGCCCGTGATATATCCCTGAACCCCAGTCAGGTATAGAACAGTACAAAAAATATATATCAATGGCGCTCTGCACTAGTACTAGTCCCAAAGCCGTGGAGTGGACTACTAGTACTACTAGTGCTTAAGGGACAAGGATGGATCTAGGTGAGATCCAGACAAATGGATGGCAGAGGAAACAAAGGAGACAGTTGAGCAGGAAGGGGTGTCCGCGGGAAGAACTATACTAAAGTACTAACATCTAAGCATTCATTCAATCCTCCAGGGATCTATAGATGTAGAGGTATCTGTACGTGTTAGCCGATCTTAATAATCAAAAACAAATACTCAATACCGTTCTGTGGCTAACGAAATGCTTTTATTTGTGCGAGTTTTCGAGATACACTGATTTCTTCTTCGGGCGATGTTACAAGAAAAGTTTGACTTTAAAACAGCCTGGAATGTTTTCAGTGGATGAAAACTATCCCCCCCCCCCCCCGCTCCCGTGCAGTATGCGATTTATGACTTTAGGTGTTAAATGGTCCCTGAATGTTTGTGATGTAAGAGTGTATGTGTGTTAGTGTGTAAATATAAATTTATAAAGCGCCCACAGTGTATACAGAGCTTTAAAAAAAGTGTGTGTAGAGGGGTAGTGTATACCAATGGTGTGGGTGTGTGTTGAAATGTAAAAGGGTGTTGCTTTACTATAAATGTGTGTGGATACCATATAGTCCCTATTGGTATATAGGGATAGAATTACACTGTACATTTGTATGTGTAAGAGACAGGTGTGTGTGCATTCATATAGCGCAGTAGTGATAGACATGGGATTTAGCAATGATGGGAAGAGAGTTCTCTTGTGTAGTGGCTCATGAAACAGCAGTCTCGGTTTAGGCCACCGGTCAGTGTCAGTGTCCCTTGATGTTGGTAGTGTGTAGGATCATTGATGTATGTTCACTAGCAATTAGGCAACTAACTGAAAATGTGAGCATGGCAGCGTGAGGAAGGATTTCCAGGCAGTCTGGAATAAATAGTACCATTCACCCGGTCGATCCAGTCCCAGGTCTGGAAGTCCAGGGGCACAGTCCAAGATGGCTGTTAGGAATACCTTGCAAGAGAATAGAAGGCGGACCATAAATTTCCATTCTGTGGCAGAGGCTGGGGATATTCTCAGCTGTTCCCCTCTTCACCTAAGACCTTCCCTATTAATGTCCTGTCCCAACCGTGTTTGCACTAGATCCACAAAGCTCCTTTAAATAAGGTCTCGTAATGTGACATTAAACAGGAACGAATGCTATCTTCCCTGGGTTAACATGGTACCCTCAAAGGTAATTTTATGCAAACACTACATCCAAGCTACATCTCATCGTTATGCAAGTGATCCACATCCCACAATAGGGCTTTGTTTAAGTGAAGAAAGAGAGGAGGGGGAAATAATGCCAGGAAATAACGCTGTTATTTACATGATGGCATTACACCCATCCAGACAATGCAAAAGCCCAGATAGGAGTTCAGGTTAACTTTAACTTACTTATGTTTATATGCAATGTTATTACAAAGCCTCATTTGCATTCCATTATCACTAACATCTGGTATAGTATAGTTAATGCTCTACAAGTATCTGATGTGTCCTCTGCTGAGCCTGTGACCTAATCGGCAAAGTCAAGCTTACTTCTCACGGATTCTCTGGCTCTTGGGTTGATGCATCCTGACATTCAACTGTTCCGAGAGAGAATTTAATTCCTCTGTCTGCCTTCTGATTTACTTTTTCAGTCTGTACCTGTGGAGTACCCTCTGCCTGCTGACACACCACCAGAGGTGGGTCATCTTGTGTCCACTTTACATCAAGGCCTCAGGGAAGAGCCTGGAGGATCATCCGGAGAACGCTCTTGAGAGGGGGGAGTAATGTCATTGTCAAGGTCTCCTAGACATTCTGCTTTTAGCCGTAGTTCCTTTCTTTGTCCACCGGGTGTGCTGCTGCTTTCTGTCTGCTCTGGGGTTTGTCTGTCTTTCTGTCTCCTCTTGTTGCTCCTGTTCTCTGTCCTTATAGTTCCTGCTTCCTGTTTGGGTCCTTGCTTTTATTTTGTGTCAGACTCCATGCCTATGCCCATGCTTCTGCCGTAGCTTGTTCCTGTATCTGTTCCTGTACCAGTCCTGTTCTGTATTGGAGTCCTGTTCATATTAAAGGCCCTTGCTATTAAACTAGATTGCCCCAGTCTCTTTCCTGCTAGCAAGTCTCAGTTCCTGCTCCCCTGCCTGGTTCCTGCTCCCCTGTTCTGCTCCTGCCTTCTTGTTGCCGAACCTCTACGTGTAGCCCACGACGCTCCTGTTTGCTGCCTGCCATTGACCTCTGCTTGCCCACGACGATCCGACTTGCCGCTTGCCATCGACCTCAGCCCGTGACTCCAGCAATTTTTGCCTGCTCCCACTTTTCTGGACACCGAGGTCCTACCCGCTCCTGGAGTCTCCCCCAAGACAGTTGTGTGTGTGTGTGTGTGTGTGTGTGTGTGTGTGTGTGTGTGTGTGTGTGTGTGTGTATATGTATGTGTATATGTATGTATGAGTGTATATATATATATATATATATATGTATATATATATATTTATATATATATATATGTATATATATATATATATATATATATATATATAATACGATACCGCACGTAGACGAATATCAGTGGCAGCACTCCAGATGGTTAACAAAATTAATGTATTTATTCAACGAGACACCATTTTGGAATGATGTCTCGTTGAATAAATACATTAATTTTGTTAACCATCTGGAGTGCTGCCTCTGATATTCATCTACGTGCGGTATCGTATTGCCTATCTTTCTGTACAGGATTTGCACCCACTTTTTTAGTAATTTAGACGGAGTGCCTAGGGTTCTTTTTTATATATATATATACTGTAAGAAAATATATATATTAGAAAAACAAGAAGAGAAAAAAGCGCCCGATCCTTGTGTAAAAGCCACGTACAAAGTTTTAATATCATGAACCAAGACAATTGCGCACTCACAATTTGCCACTGAATAAAAAGCGTTGTATGGGCAAGCCCATGCGCCAACATTTAGCCAGATCGCCTTCCGTTTGTTCCGTCGCACTGTGTTTTCCTTTAAGACCTCACTGCTGCTGGTGTCACCTTGAATGGGTCTCTCCAGCAACCCAAAACTGCAGCTTGTAGTTCCTGCAGAACACGGTCTGTGTTGAAAGCGACTCAGGGAACTTCTTCTCCTTTCTAGCATCTGGCGCACACACCGCATATTTCCAATATGAATAAATGGCCTCCTGCATAAATATGTTAACCAGTCCCCAAAACCAGTCCCCCAAACCAGTCCTAACCCACCGTCATACCAGACCAACGCATTTGGATTGGACTCAAAATGACAGAGGTTACCTGTGTCATTTTGTGTCCAATACAAAATTTGTTTACCTGACTTACCTGAGTGCTATCCTTGATTTCGCGTAAAAACGGTATTGTATGTTCATGAATTATTTATGGGACAAGCACCTACCTGAATGGATTTACCAGTGGAGTGCCGGCTGATATTTGTGATTATATATATATAGTCTGCCAACCTGTCTGACTCGCAGCTCCGCAACAACTACATACCCAGTATATATATTGGTCAATTATCTGTGTAGCTGTGCTGTGTATTAACACAGGCAGGATATGCGCTCTTGGGACATCAATCAGGGCGCATAATATTATACTTACCTGCTTTAATATTGCGGTACCATCCTTACGCAGTATTATAAATATAGGTTTCCTTATATGTCAATAGAGACATCCTGACAGACGTGTACAGTCTGCCTTTTTGTCCAGACATAAAACATATTGATGAAATTTATCTGCTTATGTGGGTTATGACGTCCCTATAGAAGCATCCTAGCTTCCGTCTATTATCTATTTACATTAATGGACATACAGCGTGTATGAGATATTTCCATGAGGAAGGCTTGATACCAATCTGCTATTGCTGAGCCTCTAGCCAGTCATATGAACATACAACAGATTCCACCGGTTTGTGGCTCACACTTACTATCCCTTTTTTGTGTCACTTATTAACCATATATTGGTTGGCTGTGTGACTGAGAGACTTGTCTGTTTTCAGTGTGGTCAATTACCCTTCATTCCTCTATTTAACTACCCCCTCTTTTTAATATTTCGCTAAATTGTTCAGGTATACCTCACACAGAGGTTTATCCACTGATCTGTATTTTAATTGAGGATTCCTCCTAATAAAGTTTATTTTAATGTATTCATCATTACAACTAGTTTAGTATACTTACCTTTATCTCCAGGCCCCTGGTCCAGTTATATCAGTTCACCAGCCATTTTTAGAGTGCTCTCAACATAGGGGTTCTTTTCTTTAGTTTAGCTATATATATATATATATATATATATATACATGTAGAGGTATCAGTACCGTGTTAGCCGAGCTTCAATAATCAAAAAATAAATAGATGATACCGTTCTGTGGCTAACGAAATGCTTTTATTTGTGCGAGCTTTCGAGATACACTGATCTCTTCTTCCGGCGATGTTACAATGAATGAAGCAAGGATTACTTAAAAACAGTGTCTCTTGGAATGTTATCTGTGCTGGTCCTTCCCCCAATGTGGATGTGTTTTATGGCTAGAGGTGTCAAAGGGTTACTGAAAGCAAGTGAAGAAAGAGTGTGTATGTGTATCAGTGTGAATAAGAATGAATGGAGAGCCCACAGTATAAACAGTGCTCTACACAAGGTGTGTTTGTATAACAAACAAAGAATGAAGTAGCGCCTCTATATAAACCTAATTAATATAAAGAACCGGTAAAGCTAATCATGAAAGGTGCTTGGTGGGGTGGCTAGATATTGACTTATACACATTGATATAGACTAAAAAAAATATAAAAAATAATAAGGACTAAATCACTAATTGTATTAAGATTAAAATTACCTACATATTATATATAAAAAATGATTATTAAAATAGGTTAGTGATATTTGTTATAACAAAAATGTAAAAAGTGAAAAAGTAAAAAATAAAAAATGAAAAAAGGAAAAAAAACCTTCAGTATAAAAAGTCCTGTTCCAATGATAATAGCACCAGGTTACTGCAGCCCGTTTCAAAGGGATCACCAGTCCCTAACCATATCTGAAAAAAAGAAAAGAAAAAACAGGCGCACACCTAGTGCATTAACATAATAAAATTTGTATTTCAAGGAACATAAAATCTGTAAAATGCCCACTCACAAAGATAAAGCGATCAATAGCATGTATGAGATTGGCTCTCATGTGCCGTCAGCTTAGTCCTCACAGTGCGGTTCCAGGTACTGGCGTCGTCACGTGACCCTCCTCGTGTAGCTGGTGAACCGGTGAACCGGAAGCGGAAACTCGCACTCAGTGTTCGGCTAGAAGGAGTCCCTCTGGACAGCAATGCCCTCGATGTCCTCTATATTGAAATTGGAGCCGTGTAGTACACACAGAGGAAAAGGTTTCTGGCAGCAAGCAGCAACAGTGATCGTGGGCAAATGGTGGTCGCAATCTAGTCACGCCCTACGCGTTTCGTCATCGATGATGACTTCTTCAGGGGATACCCTCCAAGTGCCCCTCCACAATATTTATAGGGAGATATTTGTGCATGATTAGCCAATAATTAAATGAATTTGAGTAAATGACCAATTAATTAAACATACATGATTAGCATTTCATTCAACAAGTGTTTTAAAGATTAATTTTGTTATTTTTCAAGATTAGATGATAATTAGCATTCACTAGTATAGGGGTATATATTTCCAGTCCTGCAATCTCTAATTAAATAATAATTAGTTATATACAGTAATAGGTATTTAGCCTTACTATGATATTTTAATTGAAAAATTCTTATTAAATAGTATTACCATGTTCTTCTAAACATTCTTTCTTCATGATACATCTCATATACTTATTTTTAAATACTAACTATTTATTAGATGCGTATTGTCAATCACTTGTATTCCTAATTGATATATTGACATTTTAGTTACACTCTAAATCCTACTATAGTAGTGATTGTTAATCACAAATCAAATGGGAATCACAATATATGACTGACATGTCAATTTCCTTTCTGCAAACTCAATGGGGTCCTCACAATATACATCAACGTGACACAATTGTTGAATGAAATGCTAATCATGTATGTTTAATTCATTGGTCATTTACTCAAATTCATTTAATTATTGGCTAGTCATGCACAAATATCTCCCTATAAATATTGTGGAGGGGCACTTGGAGGGTATCCCCTGAAGAAGTCATCATCGATGATGAAACGCGTAGGGCGTGACTAGATTGCGACCGCCATTTGCCCACGATCACTGTTGCTGCTTGCTGCCAGAAACCTTTTCCTCTGTGTGTACTACACGGCTCCAATTTCAATATAGAGGACATCGAGGGCATTGCTGTCCGGAGGGACTCCTTCTAGCCGAACACTGAGTGCGAGTTTCCGCTTCCGGTTCACTGGTTCACCAGTTCACCGGCTACACGAGGAGGGTCACGTGACGACGCCAGTACCTGGAACCGCACTGTGAGGACTAAGCTGACGGCACATGAGAGCCAATCTCATACATGCTATTGATCGCTTTATCTTTGTGAGTGGGCATTTTACAGATTTTATGTTCCTTGAAATACAAATTTTATTATGGTAATGCACTAGGTGTGCGCCTGTTTTTTCTTTTCTTTTTTTCATATATATATATATATATACAGTGTTCGACAAATCACCCAAAAATCTACTCGCCCAACCAAAAAATCTACTCGCCCCTAGTCCTGCTCCCAACCCCGCCCCTAGTCCCGCCTCCAACCCCACCCCTAGTCCCGCCCCCAACCCCGCTTTAAAATAAAATATATAAATAAAATACATTTAATAAATTCCTGGTCAGAACAACATTTGTTTTTGACATACACATCAGAATCAGCCTCTAACTGCGAACTAACTGGGCCAACTAACCTGGTTCCCCAGCTTAAAACAATGCCCTCTCATTTAGGGTCACTAGATACAGCACAGTCTTTTAGCAACAGCAATAAACATTTGTTTTGTCTTATCTGTTCGTGGTGGGAACACGGTCCCAAGTGTCCAGGCAAATCCTCTTGTACTGTGATACTTGGAGGGGCCGTCCACCCCGAACTGGATTCCGGGGAGCAGCGATACCCCCAGCCTCCAGGCTCTAAGGAGAGAGACTGAAATGCAAACCTCTCTGTTCTAAATACCTGTGCAAGTGACTTGAGGAACAGTTTTCTTTTTCTTCTTCTTTCTTTTTGCTTTATTAGCTCCAGAGATATAGGTGGTACTGGGCACACACTCACTGGTAGCTTCCACTTCTTGCTTGCACTCACAGGGCGTTGCTTGCTTTTGCAGCTGTTTGTCTTTGAAAATTTTGGGACACACATCCTCCATGTGACCTACTTCACGACAGGCCCAGCATAGTAAATTCATCTGTGGGTACGGCTCTCCTCCCGGGGCCACATACGAGTCGTCGTCATCATCATCGTATGGCCTGAAGGGAAACTGTTTTTCAAGAGTACGTGCATTGCAAAACAAACATTCCACGTCGGCCATTTTAGAAACCCGGCAGAGACAATTTGCTAGCTGCAATTTCACTCACTTCAGCAACTGACATAAAGCACTTGCTAGCTGCAAATTCACTCACTTCAGCAAAAGGCATTAGCTTTACAAACAGCACTTGCTAGATGCAAATTTTTTCTTCAGCAAAACATTTTGGTTTTCTGTTTGGGTTCAGGGTGCTATTGCATCCACACTTCGCACATTCTCTGTGTATGCTAGAAGCACAACTGATATACACAGTGGGACAGACTTCACTCATAGCATCTGTACTTTAGTTCAGCTGGGCGGCCATTTTAAAGCCCCGCATTTATTTGCAAACCAACAGACTTTTTAGTGTCGACCCGCATTCTCCACCATATGTGACAAACGCCCCTCTTTTCTAGCGCTGACGTCTGTCTGGGTTCTTTCCGACACAGTCTTCTAGGGTTATTTATACAACAAACAGGAACATGCAAAGTATTACGTTGCTTAACTCTGGCTTCTGCCTGCTTTATTTTCATCCAAGTAAGGTACTGCAGCTTTAACATGTGTAGGCAGGAGGTACTCAGACATTTAACCTTCAGCGGTTTACTCATATCAGTGTTATAGCATTTCACACAGTGTCACTTTTAAGAAATAAAAACCAAATCATATAAAGAAATCCTATCCCTTTCAGTGAACTACACATCAGACTCAGCCTCTAACTGCGAACTAACTGGGCCAACTAACCTGGTTCCCCAGCTTAAAACAATGCCCTCTCATTTAGGGTCACTAGATACAGCACAGTCTTTTAGCAACAGCACTAAACATTTGTTTTGTCTTATCTGTTCGTGGTGGGAACATGGTCCCAAGTGTCCAGGCAAATCCTCTGGTACTGTGATACTTGGAGGGGCCGTCCACCCCGAACTGGATTCCGGGGAGCAGCGATACCCCCAGCCTCCAGGCTCTAAGGAGAGAGACTGAAATGCAAACCTCTCTGTTCTAAATACCTGTGCAAGTGATTAGAAGAGCAGGTGAGGGAAAACTAGACCCATTGTAATCTGTTGCCTGGATTTTCCATCCAGCAGTCTGAGTTAATGTGAAGCTGTGGAATGGATCATTTCTAACTATTCCTGCACTTTCTGACCTAAAACGGGGCAGAAAGCTGCCTAACATCTTTGGACTATGTCACAATATATATATATACAGGCATACCCCGCTTTAAGTACACTCACTTTAAGTACACTCACGAGTAAGTACATATCGCCTAATAGGCAAACGGCAGCTCACGCATGCGCCTGTCATCACGTCTTGAACAGCAATACCGGCTCCCTACCTGTACCAAAGTTGTGCGCAAGTGGGGAGACTCTAGAGCCTGTTACAAATGCATTATTTACATCAGTTATGCACGTATATAACGATTGCAGTACAGTACATGCATCGATTAGTGGGAAAAGGTAGTGCTTCACTATAAGTACATTTTCGCTTTACATACATGCTCCGGTCCCATTGCGTACGTTAATGTGGGGTATGCCTGTATATATCCTTTCAAGGACTCTAACCTTTATCAGTAACTTTCTATTCAAGTCTGAGACATTAATGGTAAAATCAGTAAGACTGTCTCCAAATCAGAATAATAGAAAATTAGTAGTTGACGTATTCACATGTGTACAGTATATACAGTATACAGATGTATGCATGCACATGCATACCTATGCAAATGCTTCTTATATTTTTTAAAGCTCCATAGATCCAGCTTAAAAAAACTCTATGCTTTAACCTTCATTATAGACACACAAAGGCTGCTGGGAGACAAGGACCAACGCAGGATGGCATGGTTTAGCCTGAGAGAAAAAAAGGGCGCAGTGACCCTCACTGCTATCTATATGTCCCAGTGCTGTGAACTCTTTAAACCTCTAAATTACAACTGCTTCAATGTTAATAAGTGTCTGAGACTAACTATAATGTAACTTTCCATCTGTTTGTTAATTAAACAATAATGGAACTCCTACAAAAAGAAGAAAAATATACTAAATTAAAAATAGAATAAACAAAAACACAGCCGCAAAAATTAGTTAATACAAAAATAAAAGACATTCCTGTAGATGAATTGAATCTAGAAGACATAGAAAATGAAAAACATGAACAGAACACTCTAATTTAAACATATTAGGCCTTTAAACTTTGTAAACATTGGCTTGCAGAAAACAATAAAGATGTTTATTTTGAACAGCTTAAACCAATACAATTGAATTATACACTAAGGCAATTCTAGGATAATGTTAGAAAATAAAGTAGAAATGAATACAGTATAATAATAATAATAATAACTTTCTTTCATGTAGCGTTTTTTTCCCAATGGGACTCAAATTGGTTCACGATTACAGTATAGTGCACGGTACACAGAACTGTACTATACATATACACACAGCACTGTACTATACATAGTATTTTTATAGACACACCTATATATCATAACGTGCAAATATTACTCCGCAAATGTTTTAAATAATATACCAGGATCCTCGTATGCTACTGACCAACTTCCCCAGTGGTCTAGGGTAAGTGACCCTAAGTGACGTCACCCACCGGACCTGACGTACGTTTCGCGTTTTCAAGCGCTTAGTCGTAGGTAATGTTATTTAAAAAATGTTAAACATTTGCAGAGCTATTCGTCTGGTCATACTACAAACTACTGTGTTACATTGCTATATTTTATTGAGACTGCTCATACGGCAATGCGAAAACCCTTAAGTCAGTAGCGCAGGGGGATCCTGGTATACTGTTTTGCGGAGCCTTGCTACACTGTGCTATATTCTATTTAACTGCTCATACAGCTATAGGGATCTCCTTCACTACCTTTATGCCATGCTTTATCGGAGCTGGGATCGCTGCCACTGAGCTCTGCCTGTCTGCTGGCGCTGTGTTTCTCCACTTGCAAGTATACTAAAGCGTCGCCATTTAATTTGTCAGCCGAGGGGGGGAGAAAGATTTGTATTCCCCGGTTTGCTGCTCGCCACTGCGATCTGGTTTCCTGATAGCAAAACAAACAGCAGGCATTAAGAACCTCTATCTACAGTACACTCTGGTAGTATAGTTTTTGGACGAGTGACCTACAGCACAATACGGGCAGTCGTTTGCTGAGACCACTTTATAATAACATAGAACCTAAATATTACTAGCTCAACCAAGCGCATATACTAATTGCTAGTACAATAGAACAATCACCGTTGGCGAAGGAATTAAGGATTTATCAGATTGTGTGTTTAGGAAGTTGCTATATTTAGCAACACAGGGGTAATCTCACATAAGTATTGTGGTACAGATTAATATATTATCAGTCAATATTTAACCACTTTAGGGTATAGATGAATACATTATTATGACAATATTTGGGGGGCATTTGTGGCTTGTTATTGCTGTTGGTTTTTTTAATTTCAATTTCTTATGTGGATGTGATTGTTTGTTTTTTTTCCTGCTTAATGGTAATCAAATGTTTGCGATTGGTGTTCGTTTGTAATTAATGTTGTATTATGTTAGCTAATGCGTTTTATGGTTATTTCAGATATTGTTTGAATTTATTTCTTTGTCTTTTAATGTTTACATTCATTAATGTTGTAGTAATTCATTGGTTTGATTGGTTAGTGTTACTATTCATTTTGAGTTGGTTTAGGAATTAATTGGTTTCATTGGTTAATGGTTTAATTAATTCATTGTTGATGTTGGTACTGCTTGTATTCATTGGATTAGCTGGCTACTGTTTTTATTTACTTTATTTAGGTATGCTAATGCAATGTTTAATAATGGGCAAATAATCTATTATCCATATCTGGATAATAGTTATTTTGCACATTATTGTACTGTATGTGTTAGGGGGGTGTATTTAGTTAGAAATAATGTTTAGTATTTTTGTAGGCACAGCATTGGTACCGCAGGCCCGCGGGTACCCCGGGACTCCCGCGGGGACCCCGGGACGGCCACGGGGTCAGCCGGGGACACCCGTGCGACCCCAGGCCTTCCTCGGGGACCCCCACGGGGTCAGCCGGGGACACCTGCTGGCCTGTTGTATGGGTGTTGCGCATGCAAAAATGTAAAGCAAGACATTTTTCAAAGTCCAGCTTTTTTTGCGTCTACCTTGAGCTGACGTGTTCTGTTGAACGCAACTTTCGCGTACGCTAAGGTTACGTAGCTTAGTGCATCCCGCTTAAGGGCAGAATTTAAAGCAAACAGGGTAACCAGCAAAGTTGGACTTATAAAAATTTCCTGAAAAAAGTCAGTTTTAGAGCGCAAAGTGCCTGTTTGCGTGGCTTAGTGCATCGTTTTCAGCGCAACATCACGTTCTTAGAGCTCTTTGCGCTCTAAAAACGACTTAACGGAGCTTAGTGCATGACCCCCTTAGTCTCTGGCAGGCAGACTTTTCAGGCTTGAAATCGAAGCCGGTTGCTCTGCTATTCACGCAAGAGCATCTTTGAAAAGCCCGCCCGCACTTCTACCGCTATAAATCTCTAACCTGATTGGCTCAGACGATTCTTATAGTATTTGGAGTTTCATTCATGAAACTCAGCAGCCAATCATCACGTGGGAACTTTCTCAGTAGCCAATCAGAGCCAAGCCATTATAGAAAGCCGGGTCAGCGGGAAATCTGAAATTGCCAAGGGACATGCGCAAGTTTGCCACCTCTGTCCCTGGCAATCTCATGCCAGCCACTGGGTTAGGCTCCACTAATTCTGGCAGAACAAATGGCAGCTTGGATGACTATCATTGTCCTCCGTCTTGGGTATTTGAGCTCTTCCCTGCCACCCAAATGGCTTTCACAACTCTGGCTACTTTGAACTCTGATGTTAAGCAGACGTACTGGCACCAACTTGGTAGCCCTGACAGTCTATCTGAACATCGGTTCCGAAAGTCCCAGCTCATTACAGTACACAACAGTACATTTCAATGTATCGCCTACAGCACTGTAAGTTACAGTAAAGAGTGGGCAGTGTTGGGAGCAAATCCTGCAGGGCCTGGTTGTATTGTTATATGTGTGTTACCTAATACAGTTCAGGAGTAGCGTGGTATTACAAGGGGGGCCTATAAATGATAGGAGGCCGGCTTACAAGCCACTCCCTGGGAAGGAGGGGGTTTCCCTCTAGAGCTTAGAGCAAGGGTTCTGGGAGTTAGTTCTGTGCTGCCCTCCCTGCTATGAGGACACAGCAGTAAGTCTCTCCTGGACAGCAGTGTGATGAGGCCTTGTCCTGTTAGGGGGTATGGTATGCTGAGGAGGGGTGATCAGGGCCTCAAGCCTAGGGTACTGCCTTCAGGGAATGGAACCTGTAATATCTAGGATGTACGTAAACTCCAGTTATACTCTCTCTAGTTTGATGTCTGGAGTGTGAACATTAAGAAGAGTGGCCTATGAGGTTCATCCTGGCTACATCAGGATCCTCCTGGGCTGGAGACGCTGCGCTGACCAACAAACCATCACTGAGAGCCTGTTCTGATGTCTCCCTTTACCATCTCAGAGATCTCAGGCCTTCTGTTCTACCTAACAGGTATGCACCAGCACCAGAACACACCGGTAGCTATATAATCTCACTTAGGGTGGGGAAAAGGTGCTACACCTATCTAGAACGCTAGCATCTGTTTATCTTAATTAAAGTAATGTTGATTTATTCATTTTTTTTATATTACTCCTCCCCTTTAATTTTTTTTTTCCAATGAGCTTTATTTTTCTACAGTTGTGCTATAACTGACTATAAAGATAATAAGTTACTGGAAGTATGTCCCTCATTATTGCTGTAGTTGGTTCTAGCAAATTATTTTCCAATGCGTTTCTCTCCCTACAGGTACATCACAGAAGAATTGAGCACTATAGAATTCTTTATGTTCCATGGGTATGAGAATCACAATGGGTTAAGATGCCTGCTGAACCTGGATTGATTCGATACAGATTAGAATAATGAACATCTGCCATAAATTGAAGGCTGGGAATACATAACTATGGTGGAATTACTGCAGTGTCATACAAAATATGGCTTTCTCTAAAGCTGTCCTTTGTTGCCCATTTTTTACTGAAATCCTGTGAGTAGGCTGCACAAAGGAGCCAAGAATTCTACAGATCTTATTCACTTTATTATACTGTCTGCACTTAGATTGTTTTGTTTTATTTCCCTTATATGCTCCCCCTGTATTGCGAATACAAAATATGGCTACATGGTTTAAAAGTGCAGTCACACAAATTTTATATATATATATATATATATATATATATATATATAT
>NC_134488.1:58472724-58575224 GCF_040206685.1 Ascaphus truei | reverse complement strand
TCAGCCTCGGCGCGTCCCCCGCTTGCCCCTATCCGTGGTTGGGACCCCTGCTCTGCCCGTGATCCATGGCACCTCCTCTCCTAGAACCGGTCACCGTACTGGGAATACGCGGACTTTAATGCGCCTGTCTCCGACTCCCCCCAAGCCGCAGTGGCGGTGCGTGGCATGCTCACGTGGCGCGTGATCCCCGCATGCAAGAGCCGCGTCATCACACATTACCGGAGCTGCTCCCCACACCTGTCTCTCGCACCAGAACGGCCAATCGCAGCCACCATTGCTGACATGCCTCCAGATCACCTCCTGCCTCATTGGTTGCTCTCTACTATTTATGTTCAACTGCCCCACTGGCAAATAGACTGAGCATAAACCTATGTTGCGTATTGTTCATTGCTTCCTTATCTCCACAGTCCTGTCTTGTTCTTCTGTTCCTAGCTCTGTGTTCATGACTCGGCTTTGTATTGGACTCCTCTCTTCTCAACTCCTGACCCTGGCTACCAACGACTATCCATACCTCTCCAACCCCGACCTCGGCAACATACCACGACTACTCTTACCTCTCCAATCCAGACCATGGCTATACTACCTGCAACGATCCGCTACTTTCCAACCCCGACCTCGGCAAGTATCAAGACTACTATTAACTCTCCAATCCTGACCCGGCTACCTCGACTAATCTACACTCCAGCCGCGCCCATGCGGCTGTGGGTAGCATTTATATCAATCCCCACCTCGGCCTCGCGGTCAAGCCTTGTTTGTGGGGAACACTCCATTACAGTATGCTCAGCCCCATAAACATGGACCCCGTTGAGGCGGGGCGAGTCTTGAGCATGCACGCCAGCATGTTCGCAAAGATTGGGAGATACCTAGAGCAAAACGACCAATGCATGAACCTATTACAGCAAAACCTCTCGTCTCTTACAGACCGGGCGCAAGCCCCTTCTCCTGGTCCTGTCCCTTCAGTCCCCGCTGTTACAACCTCAACCGCTTTGCCCATGACTTTCTCATCTGATCCCTGACTTCCGACCCCTAACCGCTATGGTGGAGATCCCCATGGATGCCGATGGTTTTTAAATCAGTGCTTTATTCTGGGCTTTCCCTATTTGGGAACAGAAATCAGACCTCACACAGGATATTGTTCAGTTCGCCACACCTGGTCGCAAGGTAACTGTGGCTTCTTCTCTTTTTTCACATTTCACAGGGGAATCGACCTGTCGCTTAGATATGCCCTTGAGTTTCGCACTATCGCTACTGAGACCGCTTCGAATAATTAGGCGTTGTCATCCGCCTTCTGGCAATGACTCTCAGAGACCCTAAAAGATGAACTGGCTGAACACGAGTGCCCTACCGATCTCGAGGAGCTTATCACCATATGTATTCTCATGGATCAACGCTTGCAAGAAAGGAGGGCTGAAATATCCCGTCATCGCCAGCTTACTCCGAGGTACCTTTCTCTTCAAGCTAATACATCTGAATCTCTTCAGCCAGATCTTCCCGAACCCATGCAGCCAGGTGGCAATAAATTATCTTCCTCCAAGAAACAATGCCGGCGCAACGCAGATCTTTGCTTGTACTGAGGCAATTCCGGTAATCAGGTACTTAATTGTCATCACAATTCGGGAAACGCCAGCTCCCAATGAGGTCCTTGGGAATCACATTGGGAACACTCTCCACTTCCCCTATCACAAAAGAAATCTTGCCTACCAGGATCTTAATCCCGGTTTTCCTCATCGGCGAGAACTTTCGTACCACGGCTCTCGCATTTGTGGATTCTGGCTCGGGAGGCAACTTCATAGTCAAATCTTCGCTGAAAGGAACGACATCCCTCTCATTCACAAGAGGTATCCTGTATGCTTAGAAGCTATTGATGGCCGTCCTCTACAGCCAGCCTTCATATCTCTACAGACTACTCTCTTTTCTTTACTTATAGGTGAGGACCATACGGAACAGATCCATCTAGATCACACTCCATCGGTCAAAGTGATCCTCGGCCTTCCGTGGCTTCAACGTTACAATCCCCAAATCGATTGGACCGGTACGGAACATATCCTATGGAGTACTTCTTGTTCGGAGAACTGCGCGGTGCCTGTCAAAAACATATGCATCCTGGCTGCACCTGAAGAGGAAACAAGTTTGTTACCCAAGGTATACGTGGAATTCCGCGATGTGTTTGATAAGGCACGGTCTGAGGTTCTTCCACCGCATCGTCATTTTGATTGTCCCGTTGATTTTCTCACCAGGTCAGTTCCTCCTAGGGGAACTTCTTATCCACTCCCTCTTCCAGAGACTAGAGCCATGAGCCATATAAATAAAGACATACAATACAATACATTGAGAGAATACATCCAGGACATCCTTCAGAAAGGCTTCATCCGGAAATCTTCTTCTCTAGCTGGTGCAGGCTTCTTTTTCATGAAAAAAAAGGACGGTTCTCTTCGACCCTGTATTGATTATTGAGGTCTTAACAAGATCACCGTTAAAAAATGCTATCTGTTGCCCTTGATTTCTGAACTCTTTGATCGCCTTCAGGGGGCTACCATCTTCACTAAATTGGACTTGCGTGGCGCTTACAATTTGGTCAGAATTCGCCAGGTGGACAAATGGAAAATGGCGTTTAACACACGTGACGGCTATTATGAATACCTCGTCATGCCCTTCGGTCTGTATAATGCCCTTGCTGTCTTTCAAGACTTCGTTAACGAAATCTTCAGGGATCTCCTCCATCAGTTTCTTATTGTTTACTTGGACTACATAATTATTTATTTCAGATCCGTTCAAGAACACATTGGCCATGTTAAACAGGTACAACTATGCCTTCGCGAGAACAATCTCTTTGCCAAACTGGATAATGTCAGTTCCATCAAACCTCCACGGCATTTTTGGGGTATATCATCTCTGACACCGGCCTCACCATGGATCCAGCTAAAGTAAAGGCAGTCCTGGATTGGCCACGTCCGACTACTCTTAGGGCTGTACAGCGCTTTCTGGGCTTCTCGAACTATTATCGCAGGTTCATTCAGAATTTTTCCTTTGCGATAGCTCCTATTACAGCCTTGACAAAGAAAGGTGCGGATCCTGCTTCCTGGTCACCAGCTGCCATTCACGCTATCGATCACTTAAAAAACGCCTTTATCTCTGCACCCATCCTCATACATCCGGATCCCAAACTACCATTCACCTTAGAGGTAGATGCATCCGATGTCGAGACCTGAGACATTCTAGTACAAAGAAGGACACCTCAAGCCAGACTCCACCCATGTGCTTTTTTGTCGAATAAATTTTCTCCCGCTGAGCAAAATTATGATGTAGGTAACCATGAACTTCTTGCCATTAAGTTAGCTCTGGAAGAATGGAGGCATCCTTAGGAGGGCACAGAGAATCCAATCACCATCTTAATCGACCACAAAAATTTACTTTACATCGAAGGCGCGTGACACCTAGGTGTCCGAAAAGCCCGATGGTCACTTTTCTTTTCTCGTTTCAATTTTATTATTTCTTTTTTACTGGGTTCAAAGAATGTTAAAGCCGATACCCTATCACATCAGTTTCTGGTTGACAACAAATCCGAGGATCATCTGGAGACTATACTCCCTTCTAAATTCATACTTTCAGCTAACACGTTTGATGCTTTGAATAATATTCTAATAGACCAAGCTAACATTCCAGATGGTCTTGAAGTCCCATAGAGTCGCCTTTTCATCTCTTCACCTTATCAGAGAAAGGTTCTAGAATGGGTTCATTCTTAAAAATATAGTGGCCCAGCATCCATAAAGATATCAAAGAATTTGTTGCTGCGTGCTCGACATGTGCTCATAACAAACCACCTGAACTTCTGCAGCTGCTTCCCCTTCCGGACCGTCCATGGACACACTTGTCCATGGACTTCATAGTGGAGTTGCCGGTTTCTAAAGGGATGAACACCATCTTAGTGGTCATAGATTGTTTCCCCAGGCAAGCACACTTTGTTCCGCTGAGAGGTCTTCCCAATTCTTCTAGGTTGGCAGATATTTTTGTCAATGAGATTTTTCATCTGCATGGGGTACCACGGGTCATTGTCTCCGGCTGAGGGCCACAATTTGTCTCGAAGTTCTGGAGCTCTTTTTCTCAACAAATGGGTATATCCTTACATTTTTCTTCTGGGTATCACCCCCAAACTAATGGTCAGACAGAGCGAACCAATCAGACTTTGGAGAAATACATACAATGCTTCGTTTGAGACACCGATGATAATTGGACTAATCTTCTTCCCTGGGCCGAATTTGTGCACAATAACCTGCGCAGCGAATCCACCCACAAGTCGCCTTTCTTCATAAACTACGGCTTTCACCCTTCCTCCTACATAATTCCACACCCAGTTCTGGGGTACTGGCAGCGGACGACATAATTCGTTTTTTACAAGATTCTTGGAAAAAGATCCAGGAGAACCTTGGGAGAGCAATTTCTAGACAGAAGATTCAGGCAGATCGTCACCGTCACAGGATCCAAGAATTCAGCCTGGGAGACAGGGTGTGGTTGTCATCCAAAAATATCCACCTCAAGGTGCCCACTCTGAAATTGGCGCCCAGGTTTCTTGGTCCCTATTCCGTAATAGAGAATATTAATCCAGTGGCATATCGCCTGCATCTTCCCTCATCCATGAGGATTCCCTCGGTTTTCCACGTCTCACTGCTTAAGCCTGTCATCCAGAACCCTGACTCATCTGATTCTTCCTCCTTTCCAGCCCTTCTCCTCGTACAGGGCCAACAGGAGTACGAAGTCCATCATGGACTCCAGGTTTTCCAGAGGATCCACTGGCAAAACGGCTGGGCATAAACCTATGTTGCGTAGTGTTCACTGCTTCCTTGCCTCCACAGTCCTGTCTTGTTCTTCTGTTCCTAGCTCTCTGTTAGTGACCCAGCTTTGTATTGGACTCCTCTCTTCTCAACTCCTGACCGTGGCTACCAACGACTATCTGTACCTCTCCAACCCCGACCTCGGCAATGTACCACGACTACTCTTACCTCTCCCATCCAGACCACAGCTATAGTAGCTGCAACGATCCGCTACTTCCCAACCCCGACCTTGGCAAGTATCACGACTACTCTTAACTCTCCAATCCCGACCCAGCTACCTTGACTAATCTACACTCCAGATGCGCCAACGCGGCTGTGGGTGGCATTTATATCAATTCACACCTCGGCCTCATGGTCATGCCTTGTTTGTGGTGAGCACTACGTTACACATTCACAGAAAAAGAGGGCACACTTTGGCATGTTCTACCCAGGTCGTGCCGCACGATTTCTTCAAACTTTCCCGTGTTAAGACGCATGTTTGCTAGTGTTTTTATCGGGAGCAGAAAATAGCATTTTAGGTAGCAAGGATTGCCGTTCATCAAGTTTTCACTGACGGCTGGACCGTTATTTTAAGCTGGTGCCGGTGCTGGCACATTGCTGGATTGGGATAGGTGTGACTGGTGTGATTGGTGGCATTCCCGGCAGCATTCACGGAAGAATAACAAGTGAATGCCGCGTGGAATACATCAGAGTTCACGAAAACAGCTCCGTGAAATGTTCGGATAACGGCCGCTGTATCTGTATATGATTTGTCCTGTTGGATGTAGCATTGGTGCTTTCTGTCTTTTGTTACTACATCTGTACATGCAGCTACCAACATCTACAGTATCAACATATCATCAAGATAACCATATTACTATCAGTGCAGGAAAAAGCCATTGTACTGTATTGGAAATCCTTTGACTTGTATCCAATTGATGTCTCCAAGAGAAGCTGGAAATAAAATATAGTTGTGTGCTATACAGGCTACAGAGGCAACTGCTGGCAACTCTTCAAGAACTTGCATTCAAAAGCACGAGCCTAGGCTCACATCTCAATAGGGGGTGAAATGTGAAGATGTTTTAACAATGGTTTTTATTCCCGCAAGCATGTGTATTATAACAGATGATTTATAACACAAAACAGCCTCTGAAATGTGAGTTTTTCTGCCAAAGAATAAGATATTTCTAAGAAGCGCTTAATATTTCGAAGAACGTAGAAAATAAAAAAAAGAAGTGAGAATTGTCCTTGAGACGGGTAATGATAATCTGCACTATCGTAGAAAAGTGTAAGCTCTTATGGAAATAGAACTCCATAGAAAAGACATTATGGAACTAGAGAAGGTGCAGACAAGAGCCACCAAATTAATTAAGGGGATGGATAATCTGATTTATGAGGAGAGGCTAGCTAAATTAGATTTGTTTACATTGGAAAAGAGGCATCTAAAAGAGGATATGATCACTATATACATATATATTCAGGGACAATACTACTAGCTTTCAAAAGGATTATTCATCCCAAGGACAGTACAAAAGAAACGGGGTCATCCCTTAAGGTTGGAGGAAAGGAGATTTCACCAGCAACAAAGGAAAGGGTTCTACACAGTAAGGGCAGTTAAAATGTGGAATTCATTACCCATCAAGACTGTGATGACAGATACAATAGATATGTTTAAAAAAAAGTTTGGGCATCTTTTTAGAAAGGAAAGGTATACAGGGATATACCAAATAAGTATACATTGGAAGGATGTTGATCCAGGAAGTAATCTTATTGCCAATATTGGAGTCAAAAAGGAATTTATTTTTCCCCTTATGAGATATCATTGGATGATATTTCACTGGGATTTTTTGTTTGCCTTCCTCTGGATTAATATACTGTTAGTTCGGATATAGGATAAGTATCTATCTTCCAAAATTATTTTCTTTTGTCATCTGAACCATGGGGTCCTATGAACAAAAGATCTGCGCTTCGAGAATACCCTGCAAATGTGAAGCAAGGCCCTTTAATGGAGGGCCCTTTTAAAGGTCTCCAGAGATGAACCACATTGATTTCAAGTCCGAGGACCCCTTACTTCCTGAGATACAGGCCCCGCTATGGGGTGCCGGTATCTCCTATGCATGGAAATGTCTCTATCACGTGACGCGAGACATTTACATGCAAAGGAGAAATAGGCCCCGTTATGGGGTGCCTGTATCTCGTAAGTAGGGTGTCCCCGGACATGAAATCAATGTGGTTCAGCTCGGGAGACCCTCTGCTACATTACTGTAATGTTTTAAATTAAATATATAGTAAGCACCAATACACAACCCACCCCGTGACCCCACATACTGTAAAACCAATATTTATTTTTATAGACATGGGTTCTTCCCGCAGGTGTCCGTGGGTCCTCAGGTGGTCCCTGTGGGCGTCCGGGGGTCCTCGGGTGGTCCCGTGGGTCCCCGCGGGCCTGCAGTACCACTCCTGTATTTATGAAAATAATCACACAACAAGACAATCAATTAAAGAATTTACACCACTAGCCAAACAATACATTCCATATATAGCACAGTTGTGTGGTGAGTATAGTGGTGCTCAGAATCAAACGTGTCTCTGTAATCAACTTTTTGATAAGGACTATCAATGTCCAGATGCTAATTGGATGTCCAATAAATGTAATAAATGCTGATAAGGCCTGAGAGGGATATGTGCCAAGTGCCTAGTGGTGTCCACCTGACGACCACAAATATGGACACATAAATAAACACCCAAACACTAGGCAGTATGCACAGCAATTCCAGTTAATAACAGGAATATATTTCAGGGCACTATGGACCGTTACCTGCTAACTTCTACGAGCATCCTTTTGTGGCATCCATGGCATGCAATCTGTAGATTGTGAAGATCCAAGGTTATGGTGTATAACAGAGCACAGCCAACGACTATCAAACTTGATAAAAAATGAAAAAAATCCAGCGCAAACTCCAAATAGACAGATCAGTTTATTGCAGGCTTCAGCAACAGAAGGGCCACATGAACGCACCTACATGTTTCATGCCGAAGCACTTTATCAAGGTGTAAAAAGGAATAAACCGTTTGCATTTTTATACATACCTGCCTGGTCCACAGCGATGCAGAGGATGACGTCATCGACACGCAACCACAAGACAAGTTGCGCTAACGCAACATGCATCCTCATTGGCCTAGCGGATCAGGGGGTATGATTTTTTTCTAAAACAAACTTTAATCGTAAAACCATTCACGAACAACAACAAAAATTAAAATAGAAAACAAATATAAGATCACTTCTATACATAGTATAAATAATGAAAATAATATGCAAACCCCTGAAAAACTGCTACAGACAACCATCATATAATATTACATTTATATAAGTATAATGATATAACAAATAGTAGCTTACACTACTTGTAACTATTAGTGATAATAATTATATCTTATATACTATATTTGTGAAAGCACTGTATGCCTGTCTGCATGGCCTCTGTCCCTAGGGGAAATCTCATTGGTCCCTTGGCCCGCCCGCCCCCGCACACCTCTCATTGGCCTGAGGCGGAGTGACGGGCCAAAGGACACACACAGACACACACAGACACACACAGACACACACGGTAGGGGGGGGGGGGTGTTGTGGGGCTCACAGTGTTAGCAGCACATCTCCCGGTCTCTTACCCGCCGGTCCCGGAAGCTCCGCCTCTTCCTCCCCGAACATCAGCCTGAAATCCAAGTCATCGTGACCCGCGCGCACCTCCTCCTCTCCCCGTGTCTCCCCCCGGTGCTCGGCTCAGCTCCCCCCCGGTCTCCGCTCAGCTCCCCCCCGGTGCACCGCTAACCTCCCCCCCGGTGCTCCGCTCACCTCCCCCCCGGTGCTCCGCTCAGCTCCCCCCCGGTGCTCCGCTCAGCTCCCCCCCTGTGCTCCGCTCACCTCCCCCCCTGTGCTCCGCTCACCTCCCCCCCGGTGCTCCGCTCAGCTCCCCCCCGGTGCTCCGCTCAGCTCCCCCCCGGTGCTCCGCTCACCTCCCCCCCGGTGCTCCGCTCACCTCCCCCCGGTGCTCTGCTCAGCTCCCCCCCGGTGCTCCACTCAGCTCCCCCCCGGTGCTCCGACAGGCAGTGGGCAGGCAGCCTGCACCTGCCACGCGGCACCTAAGATGGCGGCGCCCGGAAGGACCCCCTTCCTCCCTTGCGGACTAACTAAGATGGCGGCGGCGGGAAGGAGAGGTGACGTGTGTGTGTGTGTCACTGTGTGTGTGTGTGTGTGTGTGTCTCACTGTGTGTGTGTGTGTGTGTGTGTGTGTGTGTGTGTGTGTGTGTGTGTGTGTGTGTGTGTGTGTGTGTGTGTGTGTGTGTGTGTGTGGACACTGTGTGTGTGAGTGTTACACTGTGTGTGTGTGTGTGTGACACTGTGTGTGAGTGTGTGTGCCCCCCCCTCCTGTCCACTGCCCCCCCCTCCTGTCCACTGCCCCCCCCTCCCGTCCACTGTCCCCCCCCTCCCGTCCACTGTCCCCCCCCTCCCGTCCACTGTCCCCCCCCTCTCGTCCACTGTCCCCCCCCTCCCATCCACTGTCTCCCCCCCCTCCCGTCCACTGTCCCATCCCCCCCCTCCCGTCCACTGTCCCCCCCCTCCCATCCACTGTCCCCCCCTCCCGTCCACTGTCCCCCCCCTCCCGTCCACTGTCCCCCCCCTCCCATCCACTGTCCCCCCCTCCCGTCCACTGTCCCCCCCTCCTCCTGTCCACTGTCCCCCCTCCTCCTGTCCACTGTCCCTCCCCCCCTCCCCACCCCTCCTCCTGTCCACTGTCCCTCCCCCCCTCCTCCTGGCCACTGTCCCTCCCCCCTCCCCTCCTCCTGGCCACTGTCCCTCCCCCTCCCCTCCTCCTGGCCACTGTCCCTCCCCTCCTCCTGGCCACTGTCCCTCCCCCCTCCCCTCCTCCTGTCCACTGTCCCTCCCCCCCTTCCCTCCTCCTGGCCACTGTCCCTCACCCCCTCACCTCCTCCTGTCCACTGTCCCTCACCCCCTCCCCTCCTCCTGTCCACTGTCCCTCCCCCCATTCCCCCCCCTCTCCCCCCCCCCCCTTTTTCTAGCGGGAAATTTAACTCCCGGGCAACGCCGGGTCTCTCAGCTAGTTAATATATAAATATAAAGATGTCATAAGTAATACATGTACAGTACTAATTCTATAGGATTATTTATACCAGAAGCAGGGAGTTGTTATAACCTTAGTATTCATTTTAGCCATGGACCAGATCAGCAATCTCACAATATGAGAAAAGTGACACATTTTAAAGATATTAATTTGCCTTATAATATTATAGTTGCCATTTATGTCATATATACTGATCCATGATACACTGAACAATTCTAATGTACATGCGACCTCAGATCAATATTGTAACATGGAACACACAAAAGTTCCAATATGAGAATTATAACTATAACTATATAGAATCAAGTATATAATAAGGACACCAGAAGGGACAAACCTATTTTGGCATATAATATATGTATCCTCTCAATTGACTATAATGGAATAAATTCCTAAAGAGAATAACACATAGCCATATCTAATAACGATATTCTATAAAGTGGAATGTATTTGAAAGAAAATGGCTTAAATTCCAATCAATGTTTATCCCTAATAATGTCCTAGTTCTTAGGGTAAAGATCCAAAAGGCTTCATGCCTATCTAATGCCTTTGTTCTGTCACCCCCTCTGGGTAGGGAAGATATCTGCTCAATGCCTACTATAACAATCAATGGGTACAGGGTGGGTATAGTGGGTCCGTGGTGGGTAGTTAGGCCTCCCGGGTGGGTAGCTGGGCAGGGTGGGTTAACCTCTTAATTACTATAGTTATTAACCGCTAAGGTGATTAAGGGGCTAGGGGCCATTAGATTGTATTTTGCTATGTATGCTGTCAACGGACCTGCAGTAAGCTGACGAGGACACATTCACATTTGCAGGGATAAGTAGAACGTTTTTTACTTACTTTATTTATGCTGCCTGGCTAATGTTGTGTTTAATAATGGGCAAATAATCTATTATCCATATCTGGATAATAGTTATTTTGCCCATTACAGTACTGTATGTGTTTGTAGGGGGGTGGTGGGGGGAGGTGTATTTCTTGAAATGTTTATTTTTTTTAAATACAGGAATGGTACCGCAGGCCAGCAGGGACCCACGGGGACCACCCGAGGACCCACGGACACCTGCGGGGAAGAACTGGGGGGCCCACAGCTGTCCCCCGTGGTGCACTGTGGGGCCTGTGGACATCCGTGGGGACCACCCAGGGACCCCTGTAGGCCTGTGGTATTAATCCTGTGTCTATAAAAATAAATATTGGTTTTACAGTATGTGAGGGAATGGGGTGGGTTGTGTATTGATGCTTACTAGATATTTAATTTTAAACATTACAGTAATGTAGCAGCGGGTATCCGGAGCTGAACCGCATTGATTTCAAGTCCAGGGACCCCCTACTTCCCGAGATACAAGCCCCGTTATGTGCTGCTGGTATCTCCTATGCATGTAAATGTGTTGCATCATGTGATCGGGTACATTTTGGGTACAGTCCGTTCACAGATCACGCAGTGACCGCGATTCTGACAGGAATCCGTTCCTTGTGGATCCTCACAGCACATCGATTAGCAGTCTACCAAGAGTAGGTTGTACCCCAGGCTAGCAAAGCTCCATCTCAATACGCTTTACACGATATTAGTCCATTACAAGCACTCTGTGGTTCCATAGTCTGGATACTGGCTAGTAGTACTCGGGGCTGTCCCTGCAGTACATTTACGCCACCCCTTTTGACTGCCGGTATCGCAGATCCTTACCTCGGCTAGGCTCCTGGTGACCACCCAGGTACACCACCTTCTAGGTATCTTGACTACCCACCTCATGGTGACTTAGAACAGCAATAGCCTTTGTCTCCAGATCTATTCACCCTTTAGGGCCATTTAGGTTGTGCTTTGAGAGGTTTCTGTTCCTCCTGACTGCACCTAGCTTCCCTCTTTAAATTAGTTCTTGTTCTGGAAGCGTATCTCATCACTCAGCTTTGTTTCGCTGTAAGCCTGTTCCGTTATTGTTCTCATCTCAGCAGCGCCTCCAAATGTAATGGTGTTTCCCCCTACCCCCCATATTGGGGCCATTACTGGGTATTTGTGGTGCATACAACAGACGACAGAGTAGCCCAATGCTACATCCAACATGACAAAAATACACAGTAAAATACTTATATATTCTCTTGAAAAGGGGTCATTTAGTTTAACCCTTTGGCCAAAGCGTTGTAAGCTTGTGAGCCACGACAAGGCAGACACCCATTCACAAGTCCTAACACTACCAGATAAAATACTAATATACCTTTATTAGGATTACAATTCTCATTTACCTCTATTAGGAGGGAGAAAGACCACATTGGATCTATATCCAGTAAAATGAAAGGACCTACTAACTTGGGGAGGGGCGGGCTTTTGTGTTTTGTTAACCTTTTCTCAGCTGTTTCAGTTGTTGGAGATTAGCGGCTCCTCCTTCCCAGGTTTTAAGCCCGCCCCTCCCCACTTTAAGCAAGTGTCTTAAGGTGGGTCGTAAAGGTGGATAGAGAGGGTGCTAGTCGGGTATTGAGGGGAAGGGTATTCCAGAGGTGTGGCACAGTCAGTGAGAAAGGTTTAATGTTTAAGGTGGGAGAGGGCTTTAGATACAAAGGGGGTAAAGAGAAGACATCCTTGAGCGGAACGCAAGAGTCGGGATGGTGCTTAACGAGAAATTAAGGATGAGATGTAAGGAGGTGCAGAAGAGTGCAAAGTCTTAAAAGTGGGGAGGAAAATTGAGTGTGTGATACGGGCTTTGATAGGAAGCCAGGAGGGATTTTAGTAAAGGAGACAATACAACAATACAGTCAATTTAGTCCTAGGAGGGACTTCACCTTTAAATCATTCAGAATGGTCAGCGTTCCTTTAGTCTTAGCACTCGATGTAGGCAAATCATGTATAGCAGCCTTTTTCAAACAAGGTGCTGGGAAATCCTGGTGTGTGATGACCCTTTGTTAAGGCAGAAAATACTCTGCTGGCTGCTTTGCTGGTATATCTGAGGTGCCCCTGCTCAAAAAAGGTTGAGAATCACTGATTTACAGACAGGAAATCTATTTTATAAATGACTGTTCTTCATTAAAAATTAAATTATTATAGAAAAAATGATATAAAATACCAAGGCATTGTAAGGAATCCGCTCCGTGGTTTACTGGTTGCCTTACCTTGCAGACTTGTGCAGTCCTGGAGCACCTCTCCTGATGTTTGCTGCAGCCTGGATTCACTCACCAAAGCAATACACACTCCCTCTGGTATCTACTGCAGCTGTGCAGCCTATCACTGCAACCTAGACTTGCATTCATTCATTGGAGCAGTATCTTCACACCCCCCTCCGGGGATTGGCCCGCTGGCCTTTAAGTATTGTCTTCCCATAATGCTCCCTGCCGAGCATAGTCCTTCCTGGATGTCACTATCTGTTCTGCCACAAGCCCTCGCTTGTTCCTGTCCCTCATGCTGAAGCGGAGTATTCTCCTTGTTGTCTGCAGCTCCAGGTTTCCTAAGGCCGGCTGCTATATTCACGCAGCGGTCTGCTCCAGTCTCCTGTGTTGTAGCTGAGTACTCTTCTTGTTCACTTCAGCTCCTTGTTCCTGGGACCGGCTGCTATATTCACGCAGCGGTCCACTCCTGTTCTCCTGTGCTGAAGCAGAGGTTTCGTCCCTGCGTCCTTCAGCCTCCTGGATTCCTGCACTGAAGCGGAGGTTTCGTCCCGGCGTCCTTCAGTCTCCTGGATTCCTGCACAGTAGCGGAGGTTTCCCTGTGTATCTTCAGCTTCCTGGTTCCTGGGGCCTACTCTTTCCCTAATCTAGAGAGGCCGTGTCCTGGTTCCTGCGCTGAGACAGAGGATTCCCTAGCCCGCTCAGGACTCTTGCGCTGTAGCACTGGTGCACCCGTGCAGCAAAGCTGTGTGCTACTCTGGTCTGCTTACCATCTCCTGTGACCAGCACCATGGGCCATGGCCGTCGCTCGCGCAGAGCCCAACCCCGCGCTCCTAAGCTGAAGCGGGGTTCTCCTGACTACATGTTGCCGAACTCTTGCCTGAACAATGTTTATCCTGATGTCTCCTGTCCTGACCCTGGCTTCTACAACGACGACGCTGTCTTCTCCAATCCTGATCCTGCGACATATGACTACGAACTGCGCAATCCGGATCAGCCTGCGCGGTCTCAGGTCGGTGCTTTTACAACCCCACCTCAGCCTCGCGGTCCGGTCCTGGTTTGTGGCGAGCAGAACCCTGACAGTATGCTCGGCCGCACAAACTCGGACCGCCCTGTGGTGAGGGTTGGTAAGTTTCTGTCTGAAAGCCTGTCCCAGCCTGTAAACCAGTCCCAGTGTGAATACCAGTTTCTATGTGAGATAATACCCCTGATTGAAGATCTGATTGTGTTTGTAGGTTTAACCCCTTTGCAAAACAAATGCCGTAATGATCTCATGATGAAGGTTTACCGCCTCCGGGACTTAAAACAATCGCTGGCCGCTTGTATTTGCTTTCCTGGTTACCCTTTAACTTGGGAAAATGTGTACCCTTTAGAATTGGACGACGCCCAAAAGGAACTCTCTTCCCTGGCCTTGTCTTTAGACATTTATATAGCAAAAGAGGACCCTCTCCTCATGTTGGCTGATGCCCAAAAAACACTCCATATCCTTTCCATGACATTGGACATTTGCATAAAGGAACAGGATCCTCCCCTCGCCAGCTTCGCTGCCGCTTGGCTGTATCCCTGGTCTACCACGGATCCTTGCCCTGAGTGTATGGCCGGGCTCCCTGACGCCAATGATATGTTTTCGTTAACCCCTGCCGATCAGTCCTGTGAGGTTCCCCTGGAGAATACATATGTTGCTCTACCCAGCACTAATGTTCTTGTATCAGAGAATAAGTTCATTAGTTCTCCTATTTCTAGCTCAGAAGTCCTTTCTCTAGGTCTTGAGGGTTTTCCAGCTTTAACCCCTGCCGAGCAGTCCTGTGAGGTTCCCCTGGAGAATACATATGTTTCACTAGCCAACACTAAGGTTCTACTATCAGAGAATAAGTCCCTTTGTTCCCCTATTTCTAACTCCGAATCTGTCACTCCAGCTCTTGAGGGTTTTCCAGCTTTAAACTCTGCTAGGCAGTCCTGTGCGCTTTCCCCGTCAGAGAAAGAATCCCTAAGTTCTGTTCCCAGGGTTATTTCTGTATTAACCCCTGTGGGGCAGCTCTCTGAGTTACCTTTGGTAAATCCCTGTTCTCTGCCAGCCATGGTCACGCCCCTAGCTTCAGACGAGAGATTCCTGGTCTCTCCTAATACAGAGAGATTACCTATGTTTTACTCTCAGGCATTGTCTGCATTAACCCCTGTTAATTCTTGCTGCCTCCAAGTTAATGTCTTCGTTTTAGCCTCAGAGAATGAGTCCACAAGTCAGACAGCAGAGGTTGCATTGAGGGATTCCCATAACCGTACGGAATCCCTAGATATTCTTTGCTATAAATCCCCTGCTTCAGCTCAAGTTTCCGCAGTTTCGTCTCCGGAGACTTCGGCTAAAGTTCTGGTTCCTGATAAATGTATTCAGGAGTCAGGTTTTTCCCTAAGCTTGCTCGCAGAGTTCCTTCTCCCGGGTGTTTCGCTGAACCAGCCTGTCGCCCACATAGCGGTGATCCCTGCTTCAGCGCATAGTTCCCACATTATGGAGTCTGCAGTAATTTCTGGTTTCCCAGACATTCCTTACCAAATACCTACTTCAGAGACCAGTACAGTTATGATTCACCCCCGTGTACTGTCTGAGTTCTCCTCCTCTTTAAGCTTAGGGTTAAAAGCATACAGTAGTCTGTATGTCCCTCCTGGGGTTCATATTATGTTCCCAGGAATGTTTGCTGACGCACGGTTTTCTCCCAAAAGTGACGCTTTTTCATATAGATTAGTAAAAAGCTTGCACACTGTTTCCCTTTTCGCTGAATTGTGTCTTTCTAGTTTTGAGACTCTGAGAGGTAATGATTCTCCTTCTGATTCTGAAGCTCTTCCTACAAGGAGTATCCTGATTGGGGGTCCCCCTGATTTCTCTGTCCAGGCTAAATTCCCAAAGGGATCAGCATATCTGTGGTCACTTCCTTAGTACTGTCTGAGGTCACCATGCATATATTACAAGTCCTGGGGTTTAAATCTGAGCTATTTAGCTGTCCTGCCTTTGCTGAAACCCAGTCCCTCAGTACTGTGTCTAAATATGTCCCAGCAAACATGGGGTTACTCTGGGAAGAAATTAAAGCTCCTGTCTTAAAGGGTATTTTTTCTCACATGTCCAGCAAATCTAGAACCTCAGTAATTGTTTCTAAGTCACTTATCAATACATCTGATTTTTTCTCTAATCAAACCCAGACACCCTCACTATCGGTTAGGAGTCCTGTGATCAGAGATTTTGCACTAGAAAACACACCAATTCATGTTTTTGTCAGGTTAGGTACACCTGTGGTTAGGGCCATTGCAGTTTCGGAAAAGACTCCTTGTACTCCTAAGGTGCCTGTCATTAAGAGTTTTCATAGTTCATACTTGCTGCTTGTTGATTCTCAAGGCCCTGTCACTGAGGTACAGACTTCAGCTTCTGATGTTAGCTTCCCTCCCACCACTACCCTGGCTCTGCCTTTTTCTCAAGCTACTGATTTGAAGATCCCAAGGACTATTCCTGATTCACTGACAATACTATCTCCCAATGAAGATTTCCCAGTATTGGAGAGCTCTACTGTTGTTTGCTTCTCTGCTCCTGCTAAACCATGGTTTTGTCCCTCGGAATTTTCGGTTGCCCCTGTTATTTCCTCTCAGTTGGAAATACTCTGTACGTATCCCAAGATTTCGGTCCCTATGCCGGGTTTACTGCTTGCCTTGTCACCTTCCATACCAATATCGGGAGATGCTTCCAACCAGCCTATACCATTACTAACCATTACCTGGGAGCCTTCTAGAGGAAAAAATTCTCGCAAATTTCAACATGCAGTGGTCAGCCAAGACTTTTTCTGTTACAAAGTTCCTCCTGGTGTATTCGATCAACTATCAGGGCCGCTGAGCCTAGATTCAGGTTCCTTTATTAAAGACTGGGCTTCCTGTAGGGGTTCTTCTGCCGTTTCTGCTCTGGAACCCTCTGGTTCTTCACAGCCCTGGATTTCCAAGTCATTTTGCGGGGCGAGCCATGTACCAAGGATGTTTCTTCTACCACTCTTATTTCCTAGAACTGTACTCACCAAGGAACTGCTAGTTTACGGATCCCCTTTCCACCTAAAGAACTTTAGGAACAATTCGATGTCTCCGAGACCCATGGATGGTCCTGTCTGGCCGCTGTTTTCACCGTGGGGTGGGGGTACACTAAGGAGTAACCACGAGTCTCTGGACCACGACTCTACCCCCAATCCTAGACGGTTCAGCAACAATTCCCGGTCCCCCAACTCTATGTGTGCTCATGTTCGCCCGGAGGTCTCGCGTGAAGGGGGGGGTACTGTAAGGAATCCGCTCCGTGGTTTACTGGTTGCCTTACCTTGCAGACTTGTGCAGTCCTGGAGCACCTCTCCTGATGTTTGCTGCAGCCTGGATTCACTCACCAAAGCAATACACACTCCCTCTGGTATCTACTGCAGCTGTGCAGCCTATCACTGCAACCTAGACTTGCATTCATTCATTGGAGCAGTATCTTCACACCCCCCTCCGGGGATTGGCCCGCTGGCCTTTAAGTATTGTCTTCCCATAATGCTCCCTGCCGAGCATAGTCCTTCCTGGATGTCACTATCTGTTCTGCCACAAGCCCTCGCTTGTTCCTGTCCCTCATGCTGAAGCGGAGTATTCTCCTTGTTGTCTGCAGCTCCAGGTTTCCTAAGGCCGGCTGCTATATTCACGCAGCGGTCTGCTCCAGTCTCCTGTGTTGTAGCTGAGTACTCTTCTTGTTCACTTCAGCTCCTTGTTCCTGGGACCGGCTGCTATATTCACGCAGCGGTCCACTCCTGTTCTCCTGTGCTGAAGCAGAGGTTTCGTCCCTGCGTCCTTCAGCCTCCTGGATTCCTGCACTGAAGCGGAGGTTTCGTCCCGGCGTCCTTCAGTCTCCTGGATTCCTGCACAGTAGCGGAGGTTTCCCTGTGTATCTTCAGCTTCCTGGTTCCTGGGGCCTACTCTTTCCCTAATCTAGAGAGGCCGTGTCCTGGTTCCTGCGCTGAGACAGAGGATTCCCTAGCCCGCTCAGGACTCTTGCGCTGTAGCACTGGTGCACCCGTGCAGCAAAGCGGTGTGCTACTCTGGTCTGCTTACCATCTCCTGTGACCAGCACCATGGGCCATGGCCGTCGCTCGCGCAGAGCCCAACCCCGCGCTCCTAAGCTGAAGCGGGGTTCTCCTGACTACATGTTGCCGAACTCTTGCCTGAACAATGTTTATCCTGATGTCTCCTGTCCTGACCCTGGCTTCTACAACGACGACGCTGTCTTCTCCAATCCTGATCCTGCGACATATGACTACGAACTGCGCAATCCGGATCAGCCTGCGCGGTCTCAGGTCGGTGCTTTTACAACCCCACCTCAGCCTCGCGGTCCGGTCCTGGTTTGTGGCGAGCAGAACCCTGACAGGCATTAACTGGAACTTTAACTCCCATCTTGAATTCGTTTTGATCACATCCTTTTCTTACTGGAATCAGATCGGATCATCTGGAGTTGTGCCAAGGTAAGATGTTGCTGCTGATATTAATACAACTTTGGGCTTTCAACGCCAACTTTTCTGGATTAATTACAGGCTGAGCTAGAGGTGAACACTTGATTGACGAGCACTCCCCCGTTCAGAGGCCCGAATTAAAAAAGAAAATTACGATTAATTGCCAAAGAAAAGTAAAAAAACATGGTGAGGTGTGACTTTGGGAGAAATTGTCTGATGTAACTGTAGGTTCATCATGAGCTTACATGGGCAGACTCCATGTTTCCCTCCTCATATCTTTATTGACACTGATACGGACAGGGTGGGCTCAGTATAAATAAAATGTAATTACTCTATTTAAAGGCCCTTTAAGAAATGCGATTCATAGTTAATTTCCAGAGAAACAAAAGAAGTAAAATCATTGCTTTGCTCATGGTTACATTTGTTCAAGCAAGACAATTACATCGGCACGTTGTTCTTTTTTTTTTTTTTTTAAGTCAGTCAGGGAGATCTTGCATGAATACTTCTTGATAAATAATTCAAGCAAAACCGTGATATCTGTGCTCCTCTAGCCCACCCGGTCTCTCTTAGAGGGCCATGAAGAGAGAAAAAGGAGAATGTGGGGGCTGGGCCTGAATACCCTATAGCACACAGGGATATCACACGAAAGGGTGAAGCCAGAGAAAATCAAGCCTTTCCCAAGTCTTAGATTTACAAACTGGTCTTTTAGAATATGCTCAAGATGGTTTGCAAAAAAGTTAAATCACCCAGATTTAACATGTCACTGACATTAGATCATTTTGGTCCTAAGAGGAACTGCGTCTTTAAAGCAGCAAGAGAATTACGTATAGTTTTTACAGATGCAGCGGCCGTTATTCGAACAAGTCACGAAGCCTTGCTGTATTCCACGCGGCTTTAACGCGGCCATCCGCCCCAGGCACACATGTTTATCACAGTAGCTTTGTTTGAATTTCATGGATTCTGTTTCTTTGTGTGCAATGAAATTAATTGTAATGTGTACAGTACTGTGCTACTGTGTCAATTTCAGGAGTTTAAAAGGCAGAACACTAAAATTAAATTTTCTTCACTCTTTGACAAAGTACCCGAGAGGTACGAAACGCATCAGAGTTGCGCCTCCGCGAGGTGCCTGCTATTTTTTGTACATGTCCAAGCAATAAATAATAATTTTTAGTGACCCAGCAGCATCAGCCTTTCATTTGGCATCTCCACGAGAGAGTGCTTGGCGCTTTTCCCCAGCTGGGGATTCCCTCTCCTGTATTTTCTTCACTCGCCTGCACTTGCGTCTAAAGGCGGTACGGTTGGAAGAAATCACGCGCCATGACGTGGGTATTCCGAGGTATACAACGTGTGAAGTGTTCGAATAACGGCCGCTGCATCTGTAAGTATTTTACATTTATTTATATAGTGACAACAGTGTATTTATTTTTATTTATTTATAAAATGTTTTACCTGGAAGTAATACATTGAGAATTAACTCTCGTTTTCAAGTATGTCCTAGGCACAGAGTTAAGATGACAAATAATACATGGTTACAAACACATAGTTACATAACTGAACAGGGTACACATTACAGATGCAGCGGCCGTTATCCGATCATTTCTCTTAGCCGTTTTCGTAAAGTCTGCTGTATTCTACACGGGATTCACTCGTTAACCTTCCGTGAAGGCTGCCAATCACACCAATCATACCTCTTTTTACCGTTTTTGATTTCCTTGATTTACATGGATTCTGATTTGTTTAGGTGCAGTTCTGCGCGTATCCGCCAGATGGCAAAAGTGAATCCCTTTGCACAGACTATCCAGTGGATAGTGTATAGTCAATTTAAAGGTGTTTACAAAACAGATAAAAAGAGTGTCCACCTCAGTGATCCGTTGTAAATTGACATTGGTCGCAGAAGAAGTTATCAAATGTAGGCGTTTTTGTACTTTAAATCTCTAAACACAATGTTTTGTACATTATTCTCAATTGATATGCCTGCACAATTGTTGAATAGACAACTGAACATTATGTCAAGTCCTTATACTAAACCGGACTGTAGTTACTGTACGTATCTTTAATATTTCCTGCAATTAATGTTGGAACAGATAAGAAGGCGACTTTAGCAGAGATATTATAACGAGTGCTCACCACAAACACGAGGTGGGGATTGAATAAGCCGACCTCCAACCACGTGAGCGTGTACTCATTGGATTTGTAGTCTTTAGCCGGATCAGGATTGGAGAGGTCTGGATCGTTGTAAGTACTTGCCGTGGTCAGGAGCGGAGATGGTCGGGTTCCAGGTACAAGCCAAGGTCAGACAAGGAATGAAACAAGAACTGCGGATGCAAGGAACAAGAATTGCAGTAAGTACTTCGTATGCAATGAAGTCTTATGCTCAGCCAGTTTTCCAGAGGGCTGGCTGAGAATTTAAAGGAGATTAGGCCAATGAGCTGCAGGCAGGTATAGGGAGTACTTCCCACTAGGAAGCAGCCGCCCAATGGTAGACGGGGGCGGGGGCGGGGTTTGGGTGCAGGTGATCCAAGATCAGTGGGGATTAACCCCTCGTGTGCTCCTTGAGACATGGTGTGATGTCACCCGTGTCCTCGTGGGGCGGAACATGGAGGCGGGGCCTTAGCCTGAACCTAGAGGTACTCGTGTGTCTGAAGGCGCAGCTTCTATAGGTGATTTCCTTGGACAGCGGTGCATCACCCGTGTCATCACGGGGGCGGGGCCTAAGCCCGAACCGGGAGGTATCCCTGTGTCTGGCGGCAGGGCGCCTGTGGGTAGCCCCCCCGGGTCTGCAGTGTGTTGCCCGTGTCATCATGGGGGCAGGACCTAATGCCGATCCTTACAGATAGATGGCTATATCATTGACAACTATGATTTCTTCAAATTTTCACCGATCCATGGGTGGAAGCATTCGATAAGGCAAACTTTAACTAATGATTATTGCTTTTTTCGCACAACCCCTCCTCTGGGAAGTATCTGAGGCTATTGGTCTGTGCTCCCAGCTTTTGCCAGTATGTTTGCTTATGGCGACATCAAAAGGAGAAAGGTTGGGTTTAATCCATTTAAGATTCGTACTTCCCGACCCTGCAATGTACCAACACCGGCTTACCAATACTATTGCAATAACGGGCCGACCGTCACTGAAAACCTGGTGAACCACAATCCTTGCAACCTGGCCCTGCCTGATTACCAGCTTCAGCAGGCTACATGCAGACTATAATGCAGACTACATGAGTGACCCCAGCTTGTACGTACAATACACCTCTGACATTGGCTCATCTCCACCCGGTTGGCAAAGTTTATAATGAAGGTAAATATAATGTACTATACAGTATTAACTTTAATTCCCAATGACACTACAGTATTGTATGCCTGTCATATTAATGCTTGTACACATGCGCACTAGAGCGTGACTTGACGCATGCGCACTACTGGAACTTATTGCATAATTTTTTTTTAGAAGGGAACTTTGATATCGAGCGTCAAAAGATAAGGATGAAGTTCGATGGAACTCTAATATTGCCTTTTTAAAACGTTGCCTTTTTTACATTTATACAGTCAGTATTACCAGCTTCACGCTTTTAAAACTTTGCCACGCTATTATTTTGGACAACTGTAACAGGGGACTTATCCCTGTTCACAAATGTGCCTCTAATCTGGCAGTGTGGTGGTTAACTGCTGGTAGGCAATTAACTAACACCACCTGGCTGATTACAGGTATTAAAAAAAGCCTGCCTCTGAGACAGGAAGGGAGAGTCCTGAGCACACATGTGAGCTGAACAAGGAGACAGATGTCTTGAGCCTGCCAAAAGAGACTGCAAGCTGACAACAAGACACAGGGGATAATACTTCTATACCTGGTTCCTGACATTGCCTTATCACACATGGGTGTGGACACCAGGAGAACAAAGAAGCCTTCCCCTACAGCAACCAAGCTAACAGATAAGACTTTTCTTTTAAGACTATTATCTATGTCTATCTAAGTACTGTATATGAATGTCTCTATGATTTGGGCTGGTGAATCGCTGGGCTAACCACGCAGTTAGAGAGAACTGGATCACAAGTGTATATATACTCCAGAGTGGAGCGGATTTTGTTTGCCGATTTACATGTTTGCTGTGTTTAAAGCAACAGGCGCAATAAAGCCTTATTTTAATTTCGTAACATAGAAAATACTTGCATAGGCAAGAAGGAGGACCACTTTAGAACAAGCACTCGTAGGGTGATCAAAGGGTATAAATAAATAAACCTTTAATTAATTATTGGGGTAACAGTGAAAACAAGACACTTAAAACCAAATTAAATAACTAACTCCCAGTCCTATGAACCAGGCTGGTTGCCATGTAAATCTAGGGAACCCTAAGTAGCTGGCATATGCAGGATAGATATTTAGCTTATGCCTCAGTGAGGTATGAAAATGTAGGTGATTGTTGTCCTATCAGAGATGTACCGGACAGGACACATAAATGTATACCTACACTGAATAAAAGTTGATTCAGAGGGAGTACTCATAGAAAACTTCTAGTGAGTGATAGATGTACTATGTCACAAAACTCACATACTAAATATGTATGCAGATCAATACATCCAATTGGGTACTCCAATAGATATGAGTCAACAATAAAATTATAAAGGTCCCTAGAAACGACGCATGAATGTATAACGTAGGGTTAAAAGGCTACTATGTAGCTAGGGAAAGGCTGGAAGCCAAATGCATAATATGTGCAAGAAATTTCTTCATGGCACATTCACAATCTCTGTCAGAAATATAGTGCCTCAGCCTATTCGGGAGTGCTCACACAGATAGATATTGATGAGTGAGCTACTTCCCACAAACTTCCGTGGAGACGGCACAGTATAGTTGGGTAAAGATATATAGGCAAATTATATTTCAAGGTATAACAGTGTTGATTACTGAGCCCACAGTGTAAAGTGATATAGAGTGAGTTGGTACTGAGGTCTAGACCTAATTCAAAGACCAACTTAGTATAGATCAAAGGTACTCTATGCAGCTCCCACCCGGTGTGGTGTATTAATGAACACCACCGGACATTTAGTTAGCCGGGTGAGGAGGGAGTTAATACTGGATAGCACTTTTGGTAAAGTGTTGGGAGTCTGTGCTAAGGTCTGCTATAGGACTCACTAGGTTGTCTATAAATGGATGAATGGAGCCTCTATGAGTGTGCCTTAAATTAGATGGCCAACTTAGTGTAGGTCCAAAATACTGTATACAGCTCCCACCCGGTGTGGTGTATTAATGAACACCACCGAACAATTAATTAACCGGGTAAGGAGGGAAATAATAGATTGCGTTTTCTAATACTGTGTCAAGTGGGTGATAGCGTCTGTGAGCCTAATTGTAAAGATATAAATAGCTCAGTTCCCCCTATGTGGGTAAGATGTGTGCAATACAGGTTAATGTCTACTCAGTTATTCTACATGGATAATTCCATGGTGAGTAGTGCCAGTTTGGCTGAAACCCAGCTTCATAGTACACACATAACACTCAGTGTCAAATTGAATTCACACATAGATGAAGGACTTCCACCCGGCGTGGTGTATTAATGAACACCACCAAACATTAGCTAGCCGGGTGGGGGGAGTCTCTTAGGGGGCGATGGGACGCCTCGATACAGCTCACCCTTGCAGCGTTTGCCTCGGAGCTGCGTTTGACACCTCACTGGCACGTGCTGACGTCAAAGAAGTGCGTCCTCCACTGACAGCCGTTTCACGTCGCTCTGATGCTTTCTCAAGGTGGCCCCGCCTCTATGGTAGCCGATGGATTAAAGAGGCACACGTTGTCATGGCAACGGTGGCGCTAAGGTAAGTATTAATCAATAAAGCATTTGTTTTGTGTCTCTTTATTGTACAGAGTGATGGCAGGTGCCTCTAAAAATAACCTGAATGGTTAAATCGGGAGTGGGGGTGGAAAGAGAGTATGTGACACAGGGTACAAGAAGGCAATATTAACTGTGAATAATCAACTATGAATAATAGCTCATAAATCATAAATAATTTATTATAAAGTCTATGGTCAATAGTGGGGGTGTTGGGGCATAATGGTGATCCAGAAATCATATATAGTTGGTGAATACAAAATTATATATATATATATATATATATATATATATATACTAATCCTCCGTTGTTGGGGAGCAGGATGTGGGGTATATAGGGAGTGAACATAAAGTGACTTAACGAAGCGTTAAGTACCAGTGTGTGGCCTAAGAGGGCAAATAGGGCATTGTAGCCCAGATGTTGGCTGGTAGGTTAGCGTTATCCCACCCCCCAAAGGGGAACCAGTTCCTGGGATCATTGCACAGTGTCTGACTTCATGTCTATTTGGTTCAGCCAATAAATGGGGCAAACATAAATCCCTCATTCAGGCCCTGCGGATACAGAGTTCCTAGTGTATAAATCCACTTCGCCTCTTTTTTCAGAAGTTCACGATCCCAGTCTTCCCTTCTAATTGATTCTGGAAGTTGGTAAATGCCTTTGAAGCGTAAATTTGAGATGTCCCCCCCATGTACAATGTTGACATGTTTGGCCAGTGGGGTGTCAGTGTTGTTCCGTATGGTCCCTATGTGTTCAAGGACCCTCCTTCGTAATTGTCTGCTTGTTTTTCCCACATATTTCTTGCCACATGTGCACACCGCTTGGTAAATTACCCCAGTGGTTCTACAGTTTACGAAGTGTCGTATTTGATACTTCTTGCTATCATCCCAATTCCCAAAGGTTTTTGTAACCTGAGCATATTGGCATGCACGGCACCCCTTACATTTATTATTGCCCGGGGATCTTTTGTCAAGCCAGGTACCCGAGGAGATTGGTTCAAGGTGGCTATGGACCAAAAGGTCCCTGATGTTGGTCGATCTCCTACTGACCATTGTTGGTCTAGGTTTCAAGACCCCTCGTAGGTCCGTGTCCTCCAAGAGAACATGAAAATGTTTGTTGACAATGTTGGCGATGGTTTGCCATTGTCTGATATATGTGCCAATAAGGCGAATGATTTTCTGCTCATGTGGTTTTTGGTTTAGGAATTTTTTTTAATTTCACCTTAAAACAGTCTCCATTGCGTACCTCTGAACACGTCTCTTACAACAACACACTATGCACTATACAGTATGTGATCGGTTCAATTACATGTCATAACCTGTAATAAAATTTCACTCTGAGATGTTTCTTGATTTTATTCCACTTTCTGGTTACTGGAAAGCATTATGTGATGCATTTTTTTTTCATATTAAATTAATTGTAACATTCATAACATTTCCATTTCCTGGGTCCACACGCATGCCATTGTGAATCAGACTTATGAAAAAGAAAAATGGGGCACTGCTGCTGCTAGAAAGGGAGGCAGGTCTGGAGTAAAATCAATAAATTTTATTGGGCATGTATGCCAAGATTAAAACAGCACATAAACGTCCCCTGATGCGTTTCCCGCCTCTCAGGGCACTTTCTCAAAAAGAATCAAACTTAGAAATCCAACATAAAAAAAAATTTCAAGTAACTTTTTTTTCTCTTGAAAACGAGAGAATAATTGTGATCTTTAAACAAAACCTTACTGTATGTGATGCATTGATTTCAGATGTAATCAATTTTTACATTGTTAAAATCAAAACATTTTTATTTTATCAATGATGTTGCATTTAGCTGTATAATTATATTTTGCATGTGTAATTAATTCGTGTAAGAAACACCAAAAATATTAATAATTTTTTTTTGGGGGGGGGGAGTGGATTCTATTCAATACCTTCAACTTTTGGTAGGCTTGGTCTGATTTTCATACTGTTTATCGAAATATTACAGACACAAATATGGCCTCTGCGAGTGATAACTTTTATAACATTTTAAAACAGTTCAAACAGTTGTTTACTAATCCTTCATGATCATCCGTGCAGTACTCAAAGACAGACCAATTAGGTTGCATCTCACTTTCTCCCCCCCCCCCCCCCCACCCGCACAAAGCAAAAGCAAAGGCATGGGACTATCTATCAAAACTTCCCCCTGGCCATCAGAACACAAAGACTACGGTTTCATGATTTGGCTGCTGGTAGAGAAATTTCCATTTCCAGGTTCCACACGCATGCGCATTGTGAATCGGATTTAGATATCCAACGGGGGCGGAAGACATTTTTTTTTTTACTCGATACGGGATTAATAAATAAGTGGTTTTAAGAAAATGTTATCGATGCATTTTTTTCATATTTAATCGATTTTTACTTTTATAAAATCACTACCTTTGAATTTCTCTATGAGGTGGCATACTCTGTACTGTAATTGTTGTTTTGGGGGGGGAGGATATTCATTTCAATACCTTCAACTTTTGGTAGGCTTGGTCTGCTTTTCATACTGTTTATGAAAATAATACACACACACAAACATGGTCTCTGGGAGTGATTAACTTTTATTATATTTTAAAACACACTTTTAACACCTGAAGCTCGTGCCCACACCCACCAAAAAATTCCAATAGGGATACCTTGCATAAAAGGGGGCACAAATTGTGTAGCCTCCCACACGCTGATCTCTACCTGAACGAGCTCTTGTCCAGATACTATATTGTGCATTCTTCCATCTGCTTCCATGGATTAACCCTGATTCTACAGACGCATGAACCTTCTTTCTTCTGCTGTGCCAAACACGAGAAAGTGAAAGTCGGAAGCAGTTTCCAATCCAAAACCAAAAGTGCCTAAAGAAAAGGTTCTGAAGGCTCCCAAGGCAAAGAACCCTGGCCCTGTGTATGTGAAGAAGAATCTGGCCAAAATCTGCGAGGATCAAGTTGTTTGGACAGGCCCCACGAGTGCCCCTGCATCCACGAAGCCAAATCAGATGTCCCGGACATTTCACTGCCATCACCCACCGCCACAGATTCCCTAACATCCATCCGCTCTGACCCTTTGTCCAACGGTGCTATTCTGGAAACCCCCAGCTCACCTCCTCCAGCACCCAGCCACACCGATGTTCGTCCCAATGCCCCCAGCTCACCTCTTCCAGCACACAGCCATGTAGATGTTCATTCCAAAGCCCCCAGTAAACCTCCTCTAGCACACAGCCATGCAGATGATTGTCTGGATGACACCAGCACTCCTTGCACCAGATCCAGCTCAGTCGTCCGCATGCTGGCCGTTTATAGTGGTATTGAAAACGCTGACCAATTGTAACGAGTGCTCACCACAAACAGGATGGGACTGCGAGGCTGAGGTGGGGATAGTTATATACATTGACCTACAACCGCGTAACCGCTTCCGGAATGCAGAGTGAAGGTCGTGTAACAGGGTCAGGGTAGGAGAGGTCAGAATGGTCGTTATACTTGCTGTGGTCTGGGGTTGGTGAAGTCGGATGGTCATTGTGCATAGCCGGGATCCAGGAGTAGAGAAGGTGGGAGTCCAAATACAAGCTGAGGTCAGGGGTCAGAAAAGGCAGCGGTCTGGGTACAAGCTAAGATCAAAGGTAACAGGGAATCAAGGCAGAATGCAAGAGCAACAGCAGGGCAGCAGGATGCTTGAGGAAAGCACTAGAAACATAAACAGAAGTTTATGCTCAGCCAATTTGCCAGAGAGATGGCTGAGCATATAAAGGGCAGATGGCCAATGGGAAGGCTGCAGGCAGTGAGTCATCACACATATTCTATCCACTGGTAAACAGGGGCGGAGTGCACCGCAGGTGAGGAGTAGTTGCTGATAGCATTAGCCCCTTGATTGCCCCTGGTATTACGACGCTGGCGCAGGGGCGGAGACTAGGTCCAATCCCGGCAGGAGTACTGTGGCGCTTGCGCGCAGCGCATGCACGAGGGTCGTCACCCAATACGTCACGGGACGCGTCATGGGGGGGGGGGGGGGGACCGAGGTCCAATCCTCACACCACTCAACAGAGCAATACAGAGACAGAATGGAGGCCAAGATGGATCGTATTTTGGGGACCATAGAGAATATCATCTGGATAAGATTGAGAGTAACATCGCAGGCTCTATTCATTGCTTGGAGTCCCTGCCCCTCTATGTCCGATGCAGGAGGGTGAACTGAAGGCGCCTTATTCTCCCATTGAGGAACTGCATACCACCCCACCCCTGTGCACCTTTTCAATCCCTGGATTTGACCTTCACGGTGCCAACACCAAGCACACCATGGGACCCCCCACCCCCACCACCTCCATCTCCAGGATACACGTATACCCTTCTGTTGGAGGCGATGACAACCCCGGTAAGAGCTAGGCCACGACAGAGGGAAAGCATCCTCCCCGACCATTTACCCCTGCCTGCTGCCAGAAGCACACCAGCTCCCAGGATTGTAGATCTCTCAGATATCATGCTGAATGACCTACCCCAAAGCGTCCGGGAGAAATACAAGATCAGATTTGGTGGTCTACCTCAGAAATATGCCCAGTTCCTCTTTAAACATCATGTCAGTTTTGAGATGTACAGTGAGTGGATCCAAAATGTAAATTATGAAGGCAATAAATATAAGAAGGGTCTTCCTGCAAATTTAAGGAGAACAATTATGGACGAAGTGAAGCACTATTTAATGTTACCAGTCTTCTTGTGAGAACTGTGAGAGACAGCATCAATTGCCTTTTGAGGCATACAAGGGCTCTTCCCTGGAGGTCCATCGACTTGTTTGACCACTACTAGCTATGCATTTATTTATAAATATAGATGCACCGCCAATGTTTTTAATCTAAAAAAAAACAGTTGATTGTTTTAAATTATTTAATTGTTTAATGCTTATTTTCTATTTTGCATGTCTGGAGCTGGGCGAAGACAAAGTCCAGGAAATTCTCGTCATCCCCAATTGGTGCAGGAAACTCTCCCAGTTATACTGCCAGGTAAGACACAGTGCTCAAATCCATGCATGCTATGTCCCTTCCCCCCAAACTCCCCAAATCCTTATGTTAATCTCTAGCCCTAATGTAAAGTGCTGTGCCCCATGCCATGCATGCTTTATCTCCCCCAGCCCCCCCAAGAAACAAAGATACTGTACTGGCATCATGGTTTAATAATTTTTTTCTATTTCTGTTTTTCATGTGCATGTCTGGAGCTTGGCAAAGACAATGTGCAGGAAATGCCCCCCCCCCCTTCACTTTTGGTGCTTGAAACTCTCCCAGCAATATTGCCAGGTAAGACACAGTGCTCCAATCCATGCATGCCAAATCCTTTCCCCCCCAAAGCCCCAAAAACCTCATGTAAACCTCTAGTCCTAATGTAAAGTGCTGTACCCCATGCCATGCATACTTTGACTCCCAACCCCCCAAAATAGAAGTGCATATTAAAATGGACTGTACTGGCATCATGGTTTTATGGTTTTATAGTTTTTAAATGTGTAGGCACAATGTAATCATAATGTACTGTTCCCCATGTCATGACATTTCTCCCCAAACCCCCCAAAATCAGGATTGCATAATGTACAATGGGATTGATAATATAGAACATTGTCTCTTTCTTTACAGATGTCCAAGAAGCACCATCCATTGAGAAGAAGAAAAAGACAAGAATATAAATTTTGAAGAAGAGGTGACGTATTTTTGTATTCTTTTGTCCTTTATTATCCTGTACAAATAAAAAATGTCATTCTTTAAATATACTTTTTGGTGTGTTCATGTTTTTACTGTTTAGACACAATACATACCGTACTGTACTAAAGGCATTTAAATATACTGTATATAAATATCTTAGTGACATACAGTACTTTATACAGTATAAACATCTTGCAAATAAGGTGCATTTAATGTCTAGATACACTTACTTAGCACTATACTGTAAATACTGTAATTTAAAGTTGTTAAGGCATTTAAATATATATAAACATCTCACTGACATACAGTATACTGTATATAAATCTTGAAATTAAGTTGCTTTTAGTGCACTTAATTAAACTTACAGTAGTACTATAAATAAAGTACTGATGTCATTTAAATATACTGTATCTAAATATATCTTTGACATACACTATAACAATCTTTATAATATGCTGCATTTACAATTTACATACAGTACAATTAAAGTACAGTGGCGGCCGCCTTTAACCTCCGGCGGCCGCCACCACGGGATTTTTAAAATGTGGAGGGCGCGCGGCTTGTTTTTTTTAGGTTTCCCGCGCCACGGGTGCTTTCAATGATAAGCGCCATTTGCGCTTATCTCATGAATGCGGCCGCCACGTGGGAAACTCCGCTAGAACCGGAGATATCCCCCCGCATTTATCCGGGCATGTAGGAGGATAAAGGCGGCCGCAGCAGTAGCACTATACATACTGTAAAGTAAAGTTCAAAAGGCATATAAATAAATAAAAACGTCTCATTGATATACTGTACAGTATACAGTATGTACAGTATACTATAAAACTGTATATATAAATCTAGAAAATAAAAGTTGTTTTTACTATTTAGACACTAACAGCAGTATTGTACTGCTGTACAGCAGATATCTAGCGAATCCTTGGGGAAATGCATTTTATCTTACAGTACAGTCATTTAAATCTGAACAAGGTTACATAATGACACGCATAAGCAGTAATATGATGACACGAATATGCATTTCAACAAGGTTCCATTTTGACATGCACGCATGCGCAGAAATGTGATGACACACATATGCGTTTCAACAAGGTTCCAAGTCTCACATACACGCATGCACAGAAATGTGATGACATGCATATGTGTTTCAACAAGGTTCCAATTTGACATACATGCATGCACGGAATATAAACTTTACATTCGGAAGAAGAGGAGATGTTGTATTTTTGTATTATTCATTTTAACTTTATTATCCTGAACGAAATAAAACATTTAATTCATTAAAAATACTTTTTGTTGTGTGTGTTCATATTTGTAATCTTCTACAGTTTGAGGAGTTGTGTATGGCTAAGGAGCCTCAGAAAATACTTCTTTCCATGTATATGAACTCATAACGTTAATCTACAAATTACAATTACACACACTTGAAGTACTGTACAAGAATAAAATACAGGTTACATTGCAATTAGATTTTTAAGACAACTAGCGATCGCCCACTTGAGTTTCTCGACGGTATTGCAGACAATGCTAAAATGCAATTTTCTGCACTCAATTTCAAGACATCACGCACCAAGACAGGGTGTGCCAAGGCATACAACCCGCAAAATGATCGGTTAACTGCATGTGTAATACAAGACATTGCATGCACAGTTACAGATTATATATATATATATATATATATATATATATATATATATATATATAAAAAAAATATATATATATATATATATATATATATATATATATATATATTGGCATATGTAACAGTTACAGATCAGATTAAAATGTGAGACAGCTTTAGTTTTGAAAGAACTTAGACTAGTGGTGGCTGTGAGAGTCTCCAGTAGATTGTTCCAGTTTTGGGGTTCACTGTAAGAGAAAGAGGAGTGGTCGATACTTTGCTGAACCTTGGGACCATGAACAGTCTTTTGGAGTCAGATCTCAGATGATAAGTGTTGCATCTGGTAGGGGTGAAGAGCTTGTTCAGATAGACGGGTAGCTTGCCCAGAAAGTATTTGAAGGCAAGACAGGAAAGGTTTACTTTGCGCCTAGACTCAAGCGATGACCAATCTAGTTCTTTGAGCATTTCGCAGTGATGTGTGTTTTAGTTGCATTGGAGAACAAAACGGCATATTGAATTGTAGAGGGTGTCATGTTTGCTAAGGTGGGTTTGGGGTGCCGGGCCGTATACTATGTCCCCATAGTCGATAATTGGCATTAGCATCTGCTGTGCGATACGCTTTCTGACCAGCAGACTTAGGGAAGATAAATTCCTGTAAAGTACACCTAGTTTGGCATAGGTTTTGGATGTCAGGGTATCAATGTGCATCCCAAATGTTAAATGGGAATCAAACCATATACCCAAGTATTTAAAACTAGTATTAGCTATGACTTAGGGTGTATTAGCGTTGGTTCTGATCTGGAGCTCAGTCATTGGAAGCTTTAAAAATGTAGCCTTGGTCCCAAATACCATTGTTACAGTCTTGTCAGTGTTTAAATTAAAGGTGCAGCAACTGGCTCATTACAAACTGCAATACAATAGTGTCATAGGAAAAAACATAACATATAATACAATCTTTATACACTCAATAATAAAATGCAATTTAAAATACATGTATATGATCTAAAATTGAATGGTCATAAAATGAGTTTCTGAAAGATAGAAAACATGGTTAGAGACATACATATTGTATTATATGTTATGATTGTATTATATGTTATGTTTTTTCCTATGACACTATTGTATTGCAGTTTGTAATGAGCCAGTTGCTGCACCTTTAATTCTCTAAGCAGTAACATGACACCATAAGTCCAATTGAAGATTATTGGGAGTATATATATATGTGTACACCCCCCCCATCTGCATACGTTCCCTGAAGAAGTAACCACAAGTTACGAAACGCGTTGGAGGGTGTCATTGCTCATTTTCCTGTACCCCCATGTTGGTGCAAACACTTTGTGTAAGTGTCCCTCTGATTCCTGCAAGAATCAGTGCAGCCATCTGTATCCCAAGCAGCGGCGTGTATCCTTCGCTGCCCCGCACGTAGCGAGCCCCTGCAGGTGCCTCGTAGGAGCGTGTGACCGGACTGTGACGTCATCATCGGGCGCTCCATAGAGGAGAAGCGGCAAAGTGTCAAACGTGCTGGTGCGCGGATTCCAGCGGAGGCTGCTACACGCCGGTGTGGATCTATGTTCCGGGACGATTTCCAAACAAGGACTGATGTCTGCCCCGTCTTGGGAGAGAGTGAGACGGCTTCCGCAACCACCAGCTTGGCGTAGATTACTGCTGATCCCCTACACCCTATAACCGAGTGAGGAGTGCCGCTTGCAGCTGTCTACTGGTGTGGTATACCCAATTACCAACTGCACATTTTTATTATATTGATGTACGCAGAACTTAATTCTTTTTTGAGTAAAATTGACTTTTAACTATACTTCACTATGTGCGTTGTGCGCCTTGTTTTCCTGTCTTTACCTTAGTGATATACCTCTAATGATGGTAGTCCGTCGGGATCTGGTGTCGTTTCGCAAGAGACGGCTCAACTCAAAGCCACGGTCAGTGTCCTGCACCACAAGTTCTTTCAGCTGGACGTTAGCCATTCCCCAACCATCGATGTCGCTCTTGGGTTTCCTTGACTACAGTACCCTTTCTCCACATAATAATAGTTTAATTATATAATTTTTTTCATATGTAGCACTGAGAATGTAGGCAGTACTGTACATAGCATTTTTGCTGCCACAATTTTTTGGCTGCCACAAAGAGTTTATGCTGTAATTTTGGTGCATAATGCACAGGAAGATAAAGTGAGTTGAACAAGGTCGCAAGAGAGCAAACACTGGGACTTAAACTGGCTCTTCCACTTCAAAGGTAGTATTCTTACCACTAAACTGTTCCCTTAGCCAAAGTTAAACTTTAGGGACCTTCTGAATAACACATTTCTCTTTACATATTTTTTTATATCACCTCTCTACAGACACTCATTTATAATTCACTTGAACAGCAATTATCTAAGTTTAAATAGTAAATAATTACAAAGCCCATACGTGCTTTTGATATCCACTCAAAAAATGTTGATCTGATTGGAAACGCATGTTGTGTCATTATGCCAAATACATATTCCATATACTGTATACAGATGGTGGTAAATTATTACTTGACAAATATCAAATTGCAAGACAATACCGTCTGAACATATTTTTGTCCTCATAATAAAACTTGGCCTAACTATACTCACTATGCTTTCAAATAATATTGTTGGATTTATTTGTGTATGGTTCTTTTTATGTACGGTCATTGTGCTAAATTCCAGAACATTCATTTATTATGCACAGCAAGTTGTCATTTTAGCAACCAATTTGAATCAGAAGATGACTTCAAAGTGGTAACCCCCCTGGGTTATTATTAATTTAGTCTTCTTAAAGCTGCAGACCAAGCAATATCCTCCAAGTGGGGTTTTAAAAAAAATTCAATAATCAGTTCTGTTCTATGAGAAAATACTTGAAGAATTGTTTTTTGAACAACTCTTAATGACATTTTTAATGTATTGCAATGTAACAAGCACTTTTCTGTTTCTATAGCCACCATTTACAAAGTCACATCCCCATCCTCTTCTGAAACAGGCTCTGGCACACCCCTTTTTGAGCCCTGCCCTCTCTCTAGCAGTGCACCAGTTGTATCTAGTGACTGCTTGATCACACGTCTTCGCCACAGAACTTTGCATCTTTGGTCCTCTTCTGCTGCACTTACAGACATTTACTGCACCGACACACTTTATTCGAGCAAATACCCAGTATGTACCTGGCAGATACCTGGAATGCGCCGCTCCTCACCTCTGACAAGCCCCGTTGCGTTTGCCTTCCCAGCCTGGGTTCATGCCTGGCTGACGGGCGGCTGATCTGTTAAATTATAATGATTAGGATTTAATAGGCTGCAATGCTTCGCGTGTCTACCAGATGGCATAAATTCATGAATTGTAATGCAGTATATATATATATACTGTGCAGTATTGCAGCCAGCAGGAATAAAATGCTTCAATCCCTGCCTGGAAAATAACCCAATGCACTCGGGCAGAAAACAGTCACAAACCTCAATACACCCGGGTATACCTGAATTCGTGGGACTAGCCGAGCTCGAATAAAGTGTGTCGCCAGTGTAGTGAACCCCCGAGCCGAATCTTCGCCGATCGATCGGAAACTTAGCTAATTACTTATCATTGTGGGAATTGTATTGATGCACATATTAAAGGGGATTTTTTTTTTTTTAAAGTTTAAAAGAAACGGCAGCTCGGACTGCTGCTTTAAAATAGTCAACTGAACAGTTTTGCTGCCAGAGGGGCCCACAACACATTGCTTTGCTGCATCAGTCAAAAAAAAAGAATGTTGCATGTCATATTGGTGCTCTTTTGATTATTGTCTCAAAGGAAAGGATGATCCTGGCAGCCATTTTTAATACCCAAAGGACTAGAAACATCAACTGTAATTATATCTTGATTCCAGTTGCATTGATAAGTGTGGAGCTGATTTTTGCTCTTGCCTAACAAATCTTAATCAATGTTGCTCTGAATTCAGCAAGTTGTATTATTAAAGGTTACATACAGCACTCACACAACGGAATAATAAATGTTGAAGCAAGTAGCACTAACACTAGGCAAATTAGGTACAGCAATAAATATCCTTTCAGAAATACAAAAGGATTCATGTATCAAAGTCTCCCAGCTGCAAAAGCAACACCAATTCATTGAAGACACTAATTATAATGTAACGTATGATACCCTGCAGTTCTGTCTCTTTCATGTGTGCCAACATTCTCTACAAGTTTGACTTAGGCCTCTATCAAATATGCTATAAGGCTGCTTCCCTCTCCTGGCTATCAAATAAATGGGACTAAAATATTATCCAGCACAGGGAAGTGGCTTCACTTGTTAAACATATTGAATAGAAGTCCTGGGCCCAGATCCACAAAACTCTGTAAAGAAGCCCCTAAACTATAGGGAAATGGGCACATGAATAGGGTCAGAAGGGTCTAGCCCTGGGCCATTAAGAGTTTAATTATAGGGCAGGCTCAGAGAGAGATTGGCTGGCCTATAGCGGGACGTTATAGTGTATATCTCACTAATTAAATCAAACAATTGTGAATCTCAGCAGTGCCTCCAATGTAACCCCTCTACTTTTAGCTCTCAGACTTATGACTATTGCTCAGGTGGGGGCCTGAGTCCCTATTAATAACTTGCTGGGACGTATATGGACAAAGTTCAGTCAGCGAGAAGACTTCGGACACGATATACGGGTGATACAACAATTATAATCATTTACAAGTTCACATTTCCTCCAGTGATTCAGGTTATCTCGGAGTGAAAAAAAGAAGTGTACAATAATGCAGATAAACCAAATAATTTGGTACTTTATATTACAAATGGATCAACAAAGTGTGTACTGTCGTGGAAAAACTCAGTTCACACTTATTATTATTTAGACAAAAGCAATCTGTTGAGAAACTTTATTGCAGCGGCCGCTTGCAAGAGTGCATTCAATATGAATCAAACATTGGATTAGTGTTAATATAAGAAAGTCAGAGAAAGGGACCCTACCCAGGGAACAGTTGCCTGGGATCTCAGGAAACACCTGGGGGGAATTTTTACAATCAGGAGAAAATACAAGGTGGATTTAGGAATTTTAATGCCAAGGGGAATGGCAGTCTTTCATTCATAACTATTGTAGAAGGAAATGGAAAGCTCCAGCTATCACAAATCTTATGCTGTTGAAGAATAGATTAAATCCAACGACAGTCCCTTTGCTCAGTTAGAATGCGTGAGGAGATATCAGGAAATATCTGGATTGTTGCAGACAGTCAGCTTGCCTGCTGGTTCTCAAGAAGTTCTCCAACGTTTTAAAGTGATGCATACGGACCACCATATCGCTTGGTGGATCTGAGGTGTCACGCCTTGCACAAAGGGTACTGTGGGCTCCATCCATTTTGAGTATCTCTGGATCCGTCTCAGGTAAGGTTAGATAGACTAGTCTTTCTAGTCTTAGGGGACTGTCTCAGGAACTCCACAAATATGAATGTGGTTCCTGCAAGATCTACTGTATTCTCCGCCCTTATGGGACTCATGGAGAGCATGCTTCTGTGATCTGAGATCTAAGATATCTATCTGTACTGTGCCCTGGTTGAAAATCCCGTTGTCCAGCTTCCCTTCTAAACCCTTGTTTGACCAGCTCAGAGACTTCCTTCTTAATTTCAGAAGCCGCTTTTCTCAACTCCAAATGGCAAAGTCAACTTTATGCTGGGTTTACAGAACAATATATTAGTCGTTTATTACTTTTAATTGCAATATGTTTCTCACCTGTTTGCTTACTCCAAGGACTGTACACCTTTTATCCCTCTTCAGAGGTTGTGCGATTCTTCTCCACACGTGACAAGGTCACTACTGAATATACTGTATTTATTTTTTTATTGTTAAGTACACTTTTTGTATATCTTGCTTACTTGGAAGCAGCTGTGAGTCCTGGATAGAAATTAGTTGGAGACTTTAAAACTGGCATGTGGGTTTGTGCAGGGAAAATCCACCATCTTGCTCTCACTGAAAGAGACTTTTTTTTACAAAAAGAGAGAGTAACCCTTGGCTTTAAGCTTTTTTCTCTTTGGAGGCATTTTGGAGCTTAAAGCGTGATTAATGCACGAAAAATCATATGGTTATACCGTTATATGGTTGAAACCCGTGAAATAGTCGTTAATAGTCCATCGTCCATCAGAGCTACACAATCAAGCAGCCATATGGTTTCTCGCAGTGCATGTAATGCCCCTCCCCGCCATTTAAAAACAAATAATAATAGAAAAAATGACAAATTGGATATTCCAAACAGATAATAATCTCAACATCGTAAGACTGATTAGAAAATATTGTCAATGTAGTGTCTCCAGAATGGGCTTGGCTAGCAGTCCTCATCTGTATTAATAATGGCATGAACTTCAGGGCTACAAGATAGAATACCCATGAAAGTACAGTATCTGCATGTCTTCCATAGGTCCCCAAACTCCATTCACCCAATTGTCTTGTTCTATACAGTGGCAATTGGATAGTGAAATGCAAATGAGCACCCAGTGGGCATGCCATTTTTTTTTTGTTTCTTAACCATTTTATGCATGGATTCCTTAGAACAGGGGTGTAAAACTCACTTCATATAACGAGCTTGATTAGATTTCATTCGGGCAAAATGTACCATACATTTTCAAAATACTCAAATAATACATAGTATGCTAGATTCATGATTCCCCTCCTCACCTGCTTCTCCCCACATACTCTTCTCCCTGCATGCTCTTCTCCCTGCATGCTCTTCTCCCTGCATGCTCTTCTCCCTGCATGCTCCCCCTCCCCTACCCATCTGCGTCTCCCCACATGCTCTTCTCTTCACCTGATTCTCCCCACAAGCTCTCCTCCTCTCCAGCTTCTGCCCTATATGTTCTTTTCAGCTGCTTCTCCTCTACATATCCCCTTTCTCTCTTCTCCCACCTCCCCAACTCCTCTCCTCTCTTACTCTCCTCTCCCCTCTATCGCTTGCTCTCCCCTTTCTCTCCTACTATCCTCTCCCTCTCTTACTCCTCCCTCTCTCTTGCTCCCCCTCCCCTCTCTCTCTGTTACTCCCACCTCCCTCTTCCTCTGCTCCTCCCCCTTTACTTACTTCCACCATCTTACTTATCCCACGCCCTCTTACTTACAATACCTCACTTACTTACAAACCCTTATTTACCCTCAACAGTAGTGTCCAACAGAGCAGATCCCACCACTGATTATAGAGGAGGAGAAGAGCAGGTGATGCGGTACACCCAGCAAAATTACTGAGGCTAAGGTCCCATCTGGCATCCTGGTGGAATGTGCACAGTGCTAATCTGCAATTTGCTGTCTGTAGGCAGGTTTCTGTAGTGATCGGAGGCGCGACCTAAACAGGACGGGTGGGTGCAGCCATGAACTTGATCGGCTGCCATTGGTTCGAGGAGATGTTGAAAAGGAAAATGTACATAGCAGTGTGTGTGTGTGTGTGTGTGTGTGTGTCCGTCCTCAATGGAAGAGAGACCCGTAATAAGTGAGAAAAGATGGATCTGATGTTTTTTTTAACCTGAATGTGGTGCTACATTTTTCGCTTTGAGGAAAATTTCTTGTTTAGATTCAGCTGTAGTACAAACATTAGTGATGTGTGTGTGTGTGTGGTTGTGTGTGTGATAATATGTTGTGTGTGTTGTGCACTTGAGGAAGGAGAGTTTGGGGTTGTGAAGTTTCTGCAGGAAGTGATGTGTGAAATTAACTCCATCAGGGGCCTCCAAGAAATATCTATGTGCATACAACAATATATATAAAGAGCATGTTTAGTTACTGTTTTGTGTGCCTGGATATATCCACTCCCCTCCCCTGTTCATGCCAGGCTGCTGGCGATCTCCCCTCTTCATTGGCTCTGTAAGAGATATGTGCAGAGGTACGCAATGGAGAACGTTTTAAGGTGAACTTAAAATGAGGCTTTATTGCGCCTGTTCCTTTAACACGGCAAAAACATTAAAAATAAACAAAATAAAGGCCTATTCCGCTTTGAAGAATATCTACACCTTTACTCTGTCCCTTTCAAACTGGGTGGGTAGCTAAGCTAGTTACTACCACCAAACATATATACAGTACAACAGTCCAAGAAAAAAGTCTCTTATCTGTTTGTTGTAGCTGTAATGGAAGGCCTCTCTGCTCTCATGGGTCAGCACCCCTGTGTGGCTATGGCAATGTCTGTGTCCAGGTATAGAGTTCTGGTCCCCTTGTCTTGCTATCAGCATACAGTCCTTCTGTAGCTCAAGACATCTGTTCCTCTGGTCAGCCCTAGTTGTGAACTAAGGAATCTCTGCAGTCTTTTTTTTCCTTGGTCAGCTCCCTTGTGAGCTATGGAATCTCTTTCCTGCTTCTCAGAACAGGCGTTTTCTGACTGTCTTAATCAGCCAGGTGGATTCTGGTTGATTGCTGGTGTGCAATTAACCAGCACACTGCTGGATTAGAGACAAGTTATTCCAACAGTGATAAGTCCCTGTTACAGGCTCACAGCGCACCGTGTGACGCGTCGCAGCACGGGAACACAATCTTGGTTTATCCCCCGCTGGCTGACGCACCACAGTTCGAAGTGGGGCAACAAGCAAGGAGACACCGGGGCCAGGTAGAAAGGAGGAGAGGGACTGGTGAGGAGCATGCACGCCACCACATGCGCCGCCTTCAGCAGCGGGGACCTAGCCTGAGACATGCGGTCACAGCAGGAGCAAGTGCAAAGGCAAACCGGACACTACTATTGGCCCGGCAAGTCTCACGATAGTTCCTGCTGCAATCAAGCACTGTAGGATGGCGAAGAGGCAGCAAAGGCTCCTCCCCCACGCTGGCTCTCCACTCATGTCTATAAAAAAACATAATGAAGCTGCCTCCCCCTCCGGTCCTTCTCTGCGAGCTGGACAAAAGCATTCGGCGGTGACACCCCTGCCTAAGAGCTTTTGCCTATTTCATTATACAGTTTGTACAGCTAAGCCTGGGGCAGAGAAGTACAGAATAAGTGGACCCACTTAAAGAAAGTTTATTTATCCTTCAGGACTCGTCAGTTTGAGCATTGTCACTGGTTCTGCATTGTGAAATTTCAGGACTAAATCTGGCTTTATACAATAACCAGCAATATTTCTTACTTTAAAAAACAGACCCCTTGAAGTTTCATGTTCCCATAATATACCATTCTAATAGCGCACGAGTATTCCAATTTATTGAGATATATGTGAAATGTTCCATTTTGCTAATAATTACCATTTGCAAAGTCAAATGTTACCCCATTCATTTTAATATTAGAAAAAGCTTTTAATTATTACAGTTGACTGAAAGGAATGAGTCAACATTTAGGTTTGGCAGGATTCCATTTCAACTTTACACACACTGAAGCAGAAAGATGTTGTAATACACTAGATGCTTTCTAATATTAAAATAGTTTAACCAGTGTATTACTAAGATTAGTTCATGATGTTTCACTGGCTCAAAATACTTGTACATATTGTTCTTTTTTTAATGTATTCAACCAGATAATTGCCTTTTCCAAAGTAGATATAGGGGCCTATGCAGAGAGCAGCGAATTTTCGAAATTCGCCATTTTTTGGAGATAATCGCGCAGAAAACAGCAGAAAATGGAGATTTCCGAAAATCGCGCCAATTTTTCATTTCTATTTGTAAAACTCGCCTCGCGGCTGGCGAGAACCGCAATCTCGCCAGTTTAAAATATATCCGTATGCAGAGAGGCGCGAACGGCATCTAGCGGCTGTTCGCGCCAATAAAATGGCGCGATTGTCTCCGTTTTGCCTCGCCAAAAAAAACTGGCGCTCGCGGCCATTGCAAAGGGAAAAAAAAAGGCGCGAATTTGTTTTTACATGTTTCCGAAGCGCGCATCTCGCCAATTTAAACTCGCCAGACGCATCCATGTTAAACATAGCAGAATTCGCACTTTTCTGCATATGGAGATTAAAACTCTCCAAAAAAGCTCCTTTTTATGAAATTCGCCATTTTTAAAATTCGCTGCTCTCTGCATGAGGCCCATAGTTGTTATTTATGTCTATGTCGATCCCTATATTGAGATATTTCTTACATATGTAACGCTTTTGGGATTACTATGGCCTTAAGGGGTTAACTGTGTGGGCCCACACAGATTTATAGAGAGGGGTAAAGTTTCTAGGATGTGAGGTCCCCAGAGGATTTGATGGTGATAGGCCTCTCTGTGAATAGTCTATATAGGTTGTAATATAAGTAACCTCTCTAATTCATCTCATACTAACACCTATTGCTGAGTCAGGGGCCTGAGTCCTTCTTCTCAGTACACTCCCCACTCGTGGCCATAGGTCAGACAAAATGGAGAAAGACTACAGGAACGTTTATAATTCCACTATATTTATAAAACCGCTAGAAAGGATACACAGATACCTCAAAATCCTCACCAGAGGGATCATTAAATGCAGTCACATTACATAAAGCTGTAACACTCCCCAACTAAGTGCTGCGCAGGTGTAGGACAGTGTCTGTTACTGTGGCCACCCAATCCTGGATATCAAGGACTGTGTAATGGTGTCAGCACACCAGTGGAGCTCTTATCTAATATGGTGGTGTTGCAAGCCTGTTAATATGCAAAACGCTTTGGTACCACTTTGTCTGGCTTCCGTTGAGGGTCCCCTCTGATGGTACGCATTCCTTTTGCTGCTCCCAGATTCGTGCTCCACCGGGCCCCCTCACGGGATAGACTCCTCCTTCCTGTCAGCGTCTGCTAACTCGGATGTAATGTAGACTGGCTCCGGGTCCCCAACAGTCAGTCTTGACATCCCTCAGACTCTCCCTCCTCTGCCACCGGATTTTCCACCAGTCTTTCTTTCAAGACTCCTCTGTCCCTCAGTTCTGCTCTAGGGTCCTGTCATGTGTGCTCACCACAAACTGGACTAGACCGTGGGGTTGAGGTGGGGATGTATATAACCACCACCCTGCAACCAACGGGACCAGGTCCGGAATGCGTAGTCAGAGTCGTATAGCTGGTTCAGGGTAGGAGAGTTCGGGTATGCCGCGGTACTTGCCGTGGTCCGGGGTTGGAGAGAGAAGAGTAGTCGATATCCGTAAGCCGTGGTCAAGGAAAGGAGAGAGTGGGAATTCAATAGCAAGCCAAAGTCCAGGGGTACAGAAGAGACAGGTCCAGGTACGAGCAGGTGTCACAACACAGGTCAGGCAAGACACTAGAAACAGGCAAGATAACACAGCAGCGAGCACACCACATAAACCTTAGTTTATGCTCTGCAATTTGCACAGGAATCAGGAAGGTAAATAAAGGGAGTGAGAACCAATCAGGAGGCTGCAGACAGAGTGGGGTCAGAGAAAAGCTGTGAGGTGATAGGAGGAGAGGAGATTGGCTGCAGGTGAGAGACAGCTGATACCCTTTCTGGTATCAGCTGTCGTGCGGTGTGCACACGCAGGTGGAGCACGGCGTGGGGTAAGCGTGTCGCCAGTGAGTGCAGGCACTGTGGCACTGTGCGGGGAGCGCGCCTCTGCGGATGTTTGGGTTGGCTGGCGCGCACGTGTAGACAGGGGTCTGCGCGCGCCACGGGTACTGCCGCGTACCGCGTCACGGGGACCGAACCTAGCTGCGATCCTAACAGGTCCATTGTCATTGGTAGTTGCCATGTACCTCATGAGTCACATGCTGAGTACACTTGGAGAGGTGCCTGGCAGGGGGCAGTGTGAGTGCTGCATGCATTTTACAGAGGGTTACATACTGTCCTTGCTAAAGAAGTTAATATCCTCATCAATCTTGTCAGGAATATCTTTATCATAACATACTAAACTGAACGATGTCTCCTCTCTAGGTACATAGGGGCCTATGCAGAGAGCAGCGAATTTTCGAAATTCGCCATTTTTTGGAGATAATCGCGCAGAAAACAGCAGAAAATGGAGATTTCCGAAAATCGCGCCAATTTTTCATTTCTATTTGTAAAACTCGCCTCGCGGCTGGCGAGAACCGCAATCTCGCCAGTTTAAAATATATCCGTATGCAGAGAGGCGCGAACGGCATCTAGCGGCTGTTCGCGCCAATAAAATGGCGCGATTGTCTCCGTTTTGCCTCGCCAAAAAAAACTGGCGCTCGCGGCCATTGCAAAGGGAAAAAAAAAGGCGCGAATTTGTTTTTACATGTTTCCGAAGCGCGCATCTCGCCAATTTAAACTCGCCAGACGCATCCATGTTAAACATAGCAGAATTCGCACTTTTCTGCATATGGAGATTAAAACTCTCCAAAAAAGCTCCTTTTTATGAAATTCGCCATTTTTAAAATTCGCTGCTCTCTGCATGAGGCCCATAGTTGTTATTTATGTCTATGTCGATCCCTATATTGAGATATTTCTTACATATGTAACGCTTTTGGGATTACTATGGCCTTAAGGGGTTAACTGTGTGGGCCCACACAGATTTATAGAGAGGGGTAAAGTTTCTAGGATGTGAGGTCCCCAGAGGATTTGATGGTGATAGGCCTCTCTGTGAATAGTCTATATAGGTTGTAATATAAGTAACCTCTCTAATTCATCTCATACTAACACCTATTGCTGAGTCAGGGGCCTGAGTCCTTCTTCTCAGTACACTCCCCACTCGTGGCCATAGGTCAGACAAAATGGAGAAAGACTACAGGAACGTTTATAATTCCACTATATTTATAAAACCGCTAGAAAGGATACACAGATACCTCAAAATCCTCACCAGAGGGATCATTAAATGCAGTCACATTACATAAAGCTGTAACACTCCCCAACTAAGTGCTGCGCAGGTGTAGGACAGTGTCTGTTACTGTGGCCACCCAATCCTGGATATCAAGGACTGTGTAATGGTGTCAGCACACCAGTGGAGCTCTTATCTAATATGGTGGTGTTGCAAGCCTGTTAATATGCAAAACGCTTTGGTACCACTTTGTCTGGCTTCCGTTGAGGGTCCCCTCTGATGGTACGCATTCCTTTTGCTGCTCCCAGATTCGTGCTCCACCGGGCCCCCTCACGGGATAGACTCCTCCTTCCTGTCAGCGTCTGCTAACTCGGATGTAATGTAGACTGGCTCCGGGTCCCCAACAGTCAGTCTTGACATCCCTCAGACTCTCCCTCCTCTGCCACCGGATTTTCCACCAGTCTTTCTTTCAAGACTCCTCTGTCCCTCAGTTCTGCTCTAGGGTCCTGTCATGTGTGCTCACCACAAACTGGACTAGACCGTGGGGTTGAGGTGGGGATGTATATAACCACCACCCTGCAACCAACGGGACCAGGTCCGGAATGCGTAGTCAGAGTCGTATAGCTGGTTCAGGGTAGGAGAGTTCGGGTATGCCGCGGTACTTGCCGTGGTCCGGGGTTGGAGAGAGAAGAGTAGTCGATATCCGTAAGCCGTGGTCAAGGAAAGGAGAGAGTGGGAATTCAATAGCAAGCCAAAGTCCAGGGGTACAGAAGAGACAGGTCCAGGTACGAGCAGGTGTCACAACACAGGTCAGGCAAGACACTAGAAACAGGCAAGATAACACAGCAGCGAGCACACCACATAAACCTTAGTTTATGCTCTGCAATTTGCACAGGAATCAGGAAGGTAAATAAAGGGAGTGAGAACCAATCAGGAGGCTGCAGACAGAGTGGGGTCAGAGAAAAGCTGTGAGGTGATAGGAGGAGAGGAGATTGGCTGCAGGTGAGAGACAGCTGATACCCTTTCTGGTATCAGCTGTCGTGCGGTGTGCACACGCAGGTGGAGCACGGCGTGGGGTAAGCGTGTCGCCAGTGAGTGCAGGCACTGTGGCACTGTGCGGGGAGCGCGCCTCTGCGGATGTTTGGGTTGGCTGGCGCGCACGTGTAGACAGGGGTCTGCGCGCGCCACGGGTACTGCCGCGTACCGCGTCACGGGGACCGAACCTAGCTGCGATCCTAACAGGTCCATTGTCATTGGTAGTTGCCATGTACCTCATGAGTCACATGCTGAGTACACTTGGAGAGGTGCCTGGCAGGGGGCAGTGTGAGTGCTGCATGCATTTTACAGAGGGTTACATACTGTCCTTGCTAAAGAAGTTAATATCCTCATCAATCTTGTCAGGAATATCTTTATCATAACATACTAAACTGAACGATGTCTCCTCTCTAGGTACATAGGGGCCTATGCAGAGAGCAGCGAATTTTCGAAATTCGCCATTTTTTGGAGATAATCGCGCAGAAAACAGCAGAAAATGGAGATTTCCGAAAATCGCGCCAATTTTTCATTTCTATTTGTAAAACTCGCCTCGCGGCTGGCGAGAACCGCAATCTCGCCAGTTTAAAATATATCCGTATGCAGAGAGGCGCGAACGGCATCTAGCGGCTGTTCGCGCCAATAAAATGGCGCGATTGTCTCCGTTTTGCCTCGCCAAAAAAAACTGGCGCTCGCGGCCATTGCAAAGGGAAAAAAAAAGGCGCGAATTTGTTTTTACATGTTTCCGAAGCGCGCATCTCGCCAATTTAAACTCGCCAGACGCATCCATGTTAAACATAGCAGAATTCGCACTTTTCTGCATATGGAGATTAAAACTCTCCAAAAAAGCTCCTTTTTATGAAATTCGCCATTTTTAAAATTCGCTGCTCTCTGCATGAGGCCCATAGTATCATAGGCAAGTTACTCCCCCTGGTGCTTAGGGGGCATACGGAATACAGGTAGCATTTGCTCAGCTGTCCTTACACTAGGGTTGTACTCACAGCGGTCTACACCTAGCTCATCTTCAGGTTTACCATTCTGCTGTAGGGGATAAAAAGGGGTGAATCACTCAGCTTCTGGATCCAACTCAGGGATAGTATCTCTCTCTATGTCTCTTTATCCTGCTGGTCGCATTGGGTAAACTTCTCGTGGAGGATTTCGCTCTTCAGAGTCAATGATCTAAGATATGTGGTCTAACATCCTTTCTCCTCTGTATTCCTCATCCTCATCATCATTTTAATTTATGTATAGTCTTAGGGGAATTCATACTGGATCCTGTCCTTTGTTCGGTCACTTCCTCTCGGACGAATATCTGCTCCTGGAATCTCTTGCCTCACTGGCACCTCACAAGCTGACCTATTGGCAATAGGTCATTCCTATGTAGGTTCTTTTCTTATTAATTTCCCTTTTCAGGTTTCACTTGGTATACAGGGAGCCCTTTTAGTTTTTCTACTATAAGATAGGTTCTGGCTTCCAGCGGTTGGATTTTTTATGCTTTCCAAGTATACCCAGATTCCTGATAAGAGCTCTGTGGTTGTAACGGAAGTGCTCGCCATAAACTAGGACCGGACCGCAGGGCTGAGGTGGGGATAGAGAAACACTGACCTGAGACCACGAGGCTGGGTCTGAATTGTGTTTTCCGTCGTCGTGGTTAGCCGGGTCGGGATTGGAGAGATCAGAGTAAACGAAGTTCAGGCTGGGGTCAAGGCAGGTGGCACAGGAGCGATGGTCGGGGTCACAAGCTGGGGTCGGCATTGGAGAAGGCTTTAGCGTAGGGGCTACGGCCCAGTGAAGCCTCTGGAAGAAGGAGACTTCAAAGCAAGAAGGCAACCTGAACAGTGAAGCTGTAGCGCAGGAGATGCAGCGCAAGCGCTTCAGCACAGGAGTGGCTTCCTGAAGTAGGGTAGGTACTGGAAGCAATGAAGGCCTCTGGAAGCAGGGTATACTGCAGAAAGGCCACTTGAACTGGGAAGCTGTAGCGCAGGAGATCCTGCACTGGCGCTTCAGCACAGGAAGGCCTGAGATAGGCCAAGCAGTGATGCTTGTGACAAGCACAGGTTACAAGAGAAAGTCCTCAAGGGATTCAAGAATTATGCTCAGGGCTGCACCTTAAATAGCATGGACAGCCAATAGGGGCAATAGGGGCAGAGATGCACAGAAGGTAGCAACAAGGCAACTGGAGTGTGAGTTCAGAAACAGCTGATCCAAATTGCTCAGTTCAGGAAGAGATTTGCCTGGAACCTCTATAGCCATGTAAGAGTGAGTTCCAGCCAAACCCAGGACCGGAACCCTTACAGTGGTGTACTAGTAATTCTTGGCTATCCCTGCTAACAGACTCGAATGATCCCACCTGCCTAAAGGCTTCCTTGGCTCATCGGCCCGAGTGGATGCAAAGATAGATGGGAAGAAATGTGACTTCATTTTGGATAGTGGATCCCAAGTATCCATTATCTTTAAGCGATGGTACGATAAACACCTGAAGCACAAGCCATTGGAGGGGTTTGTCGTGTGGGGTCTCAGGGATGCCTGGGGTATGTAGCAGTGAAACTGAAATTCTCAACGAATATTACAGGAGTCACATGCATGTTATTCTGTTTATTGTATAGAGTGATCCTCTAAGCACGGTTACCAATTTCCCCCAGAGATTCTAATTGCTGTGGTTTTGGTCATTATATCTGCTTTTAAGAGGCAGAATTTATGCTTGTTGAGGAAGTATTTTATATACTGGTTAAAACACTCTATGCTCTTAGGGACGCATCACCTTAAATGCATGTTTCAGTTGTCTGGTAATGTAATAGCCTGTTTTAGAGTTTCTGGCTCATTCAAGTGTTTCTTACAATTTTGTCTATATATTTATTTATTTATAAAATATTTTACCAGGAAGTAATACATTGAGAGTTACCTCTCTTGTTTTCAAGTATGTCCTGGGCACAGAGTAAAACATATAATATATGGCATTAGGGTTTACATTGTGAGTTTATCCCTAAATTATGCAACAGTGTTTCCAGTGGGTAGTATTCGTGTCAGGGGTCCTAGCCATATTTTTAATATTTTTGTACTGTTATCTATTTCTCTTTGTGTCAATCAATAAGGGAGTGAAATAATGATGAGACAGGGGGGGGCCTAAGTAGGCTTTTATTATACCAGCCTTTATTTCCTGGGTTGGTGGTGTTAGTCGCAGCAGTAGCCAGACTATACACCTCTTGCAACTGTTCTTTGAGCTTTCTCACATATTGCATGTAAGTGGGAGGGGCCGTGCCATCAGCTGCCACTACGAAGCACAGATTATTTGGCAACCGGGCTTCCTGCTCAAACATCAGCGAGTACCATGTAGTGTCATTATGGGTACATAGGTAAATGGTGTTTATGGTGCATCACCATAGATAGCTCATAATTGTATTGATAATCCTTTATACCATAGTGGATCCAGGTTTAGGGACATAAAGTATAATCCATAACATCCCAGGGTGTGAAACCAGAGGCCTGGTGGTTCCCACGCGGGTACCCCAAAATAGGTCTCTTATTGATGGTATACAACACCCTGGGGAAACAACTCAGTTAGTCCAGTATTGGAGGGTAAAATAATAATGGGCATAAGCCCTTTACCTCCCTTGGTGGTGTCCTTGATGCGTGGATCCGTTCCTGCGTGCAGTCCTCTCAGGGTAAGCATAAACAGTGGAGGTGTAGAGGAGCACAGCAGCGTTTCTTGGCAGCATACCAGCTAGTGGATCGCCAAAATAAGGGTAACTCCAAGCAGGGATTAAGTATTAAAAGAGTACTTTAATGGTCAGTGCAAAGCAAAACAATGGTAGGAGCTCACCTACGCGTTTCGTCCGTAAAGGACTTTCTCAAGGTGTAAAGAGAGGTTCGTAGATGCTTCCTTATATCCATAGGCATTTTCGCGCCAAAATCGCGGCATTTGTGACGTCATCTCCATGCGGCCGGCAGTCTAGTCGCCGCTATGACGCGCTCTTGACTACTTGCTCACGCCCCTAATGGAGAAAGCGCACAAAGCGCCGCGATTGGCTGAAAAAGCCATAATATTGAATGTGAAAACTTTAATGAAAAAAATGTGACAAATGTATATGTTACACATAGAAAACTAATATAGACAGAAACAATGGATATAGGATTAAGCCTATCCCCTTAAAAGAGAAGGATAACAGACAAAATCAATCAATAACCCATTTAGAAATAAGATTAAAAATATTAAAAATATATACTGAATATAAGAGCCAAGTTGGGAGTAACTAAATCAGTGTCTGCAATATTAAACACAATACTACATAATCAGTGGTGTAGATTGACAAAGCTAATCCTTGGCAATATATAAAGTATATAGGTGAGTATATAGACAAATACTAAGGGAACTGGGAACCCTCATTCCCAATCTCAATATATTGTTAGAGCTGGAATCATAAACTTGAAATAGTATAGATAGACTGAATATAACTCTTATTTTACTATACTGATGATATATAATTATTTATTTAGTTGAATCCAGCAATCAATAGAAAAAGTGCACAAGAAATGCTCCTGTTGAGTAATAACATAAATAGTTGAAAAAATTATTGAACAAAAGAATACAGTATAATCTATAAAAAGGAACTATAAGGCAAAACATATTGTAAAAATTAAACAAAAAGAATAATTAGGAAAAAAGAAAATCAGGAAAAAGAAAAATACCGGATATGGATACCTAATATATATCTTATTTGTTAAACACCAATTGGTATTTGATATCCATATATAAACACTACTATTAAAAAGGATATAATATACATAATTATCAAAAAGTTTAAAAAGAACAAACAGTTGAACCCTTGATGATGCATAGTTGAACTTTAGTATAAGCATATAGAATATAGAAACATCCTGCCATAAATCTATAATCAATAGAAAAAAGCAAAAACGTAAGCGTCTATAAGGGAAACATCATCCTATGGTTATACATAATCTTTAGAGAAGGAAAGTATAGATATCCTAATCCATAAGTATTGAAGATAGATTGACCAGAATGATGATAAGCACTTCAGACTCATATGTGTAATGATAAATGAGAAAAAGCACTTACAGATAGTGTGACCACAAATGATATAACCTCAAGAAAAATTGTAACTACAAAATTTGTTAACTATAGAAAATGTGTGAGATCCCAATCAGTGTTCATACCGTGAGGCACTCTGGTCCGTAATGTGAAGATCCAGAATGCCTCACGGCGATCCAATATAAAGATAAAGATATCTCTAGAAAAAAACAGATAAAATATGAGCGGGACAAATTGGATTACGAACACAATCAGGTGTATGCATGGGAAAAAGTAAACCAACCAAGAAGGCCTAATAGACCACAGGCTGGTTCCTCCACACCTAATAACAAATCTGCAAACAAATACTGGTCAAAGAAATCAATTCTCAAAAAAACATCATCAACTGATGATTTACATATCACTGATTATGATACATCTGATACTGACACTTTGGGACACTCTGTGTCGTTCTCGGAGAGACGGGACATGCAACATCAACAAAAACCTAAGGGACAACGTAATCCTTGGGGGAGGGATGGCTCTGACCGAGATTATAGACAACATGATGGGCAACACTCAGAATCTGAGGCCAATCGACCGTCAAAAAACGAAAGGCGATCAGAAGGGGCAATAAGAGATCGAAGCAAAGAGTCCACGAAAAAACGCAAGATGAACACTTAAGTGGGGAATCATCAGAAAATGATGGAGTCATTAACATTTCTAATATTGAATTGACAGCAGATGACATTTCCCTTTTGAACAAAGGGCTCAAGTTTGCCCCTAACTCTGACTTTCAGTTGTTTGATACTGTAGTGGATCTACATAGATTTATCAGAAAATGCACCCTGAAGAAATTCTTTAGGGATAAAAATATGACTGCTTCAGAGATACCCATAGGTGCAGATAATGGGAGTGTGGATTTGTTGAATAATATGTCTAACATGCTTTCTTTCAGGGAATCCTGTGCTGTTCAGGATATGGAGGAATTGAGTGGGATTGACACGGAAGACATCGATCCTGATACCTTTTTAGGCAGAAGGAATTCGGGTCTGAAGAAGAAATCCCATTTCTTTCCTTCATTCATAAAGGGTAAATTCTTAACAACATTTGAAAATCTTGTTGAAAGAGACCTTATCCTTTTAAACAAGGGTTTTACCTTTGACTCTCCAGCATTCGATCACTCTAATAACAATTTGACGATGAATGAACGAAAAGCACTCAGTGATTTAAAATCTAACACATCACTTATTGTCAAGAATGCTGACAAGGGGGGAGCTGTTGTAGTGCAGCATAGGGATGACTATCACAGGGAGGCTCTACGCCAGCTCTGTGATACTTGTTCCTATGCTGTGCTGCAGTCAGACCCCACAACTAGGTTTCTCAAAGAGTTGAGGGATCTACTTGATGAGGGTCGCATCCTGTGTGTCCTCTCTGATAATGAAAAAGAATTTCTTTATAACTCCACTCCCACCACGGCCGTGTTTCACCATCTCCCGAAGATCCACAAATCATTAGTCTCCCCTCCTGGGAGACCTATTATATCTAGTATTGGGTCTTTGGGAGATGGTGTCTCACGATATGTGGATTCCTTTCTGCAACCGCTGGTCCGCTCATTACCCTCCTTTATCCTCGACAGCGGGGACCTCCTTAAACAAATTGAAAATATCACATGGAAAAAGAACTGTATATGAGTGACTCTTGACGTTACGTTATTGTATACAGTTGTAGCCCTCTTACCCCCACCCTAAGTGAGATTGGGGTGTGTAGGTGTATCTGACTACTTCTAGTGTGGTGCTATACCTGTTGGCTCACAGGAGGGCTGAGCGTCCGCCATGGGGAACCTGGGGCCATTATACTAGGGGTACTTACTTCCAACGATGCAGCGCCTCCACCTGCGATGGCTCCCACCATAGGGGAAGTGGTTCCTCGCAGGACAATCACAATAATCGATACTCACACAGATATATATATTAACTAGGGACTTTACTCAACATGCAAGAAACAGATCACAGCAATATCAACATCATAACCTGTGTCCCTCTCTAGAGGAGACACTTACTGCGTCGCGCAGGACGCTTCCCAACACTAGGTGATCCCACCCAGTGTCCCGAGAATCCCCACCTTTGTGTCCCGCACTCTAGTAGAGAACGTGGGTGACTGCGCAGTCACTAATTAATGTGTTAGGCCTGTTGGTGCACATATATATAGTGAATACCTTCCGAGCACTCCGATGCTCGGGTCCGCAACAATCTTCTAAAAGGGTCAGACGTGCGATGCATCCGTCTGATCCTATCCAGGTAATTCTACAGGAACCCCAACGAGGGTCCCACCGCTTCACGGGAACAGCAACCGCATCACGGGAACAGCAACCGCCGCTATATCCCTATCTCTTTCTCACTAACCCTAACGTGACAGGAACCCTAACCTAGGGCCTGTCCCTGATGAACTGCAACCTGGGGTGGCTTGGGGAAATCTCCTAGGGCCTGCGGAGTAATAACCTGCCCCACTCCCCTAACTCATCCCAGTCCTGACACTCACTGAACCCTAACACTAACACTAACACTACGCACTGCAAACTTCATAACGCGTACAGCCACTTGCTGCACACTATCACTATGCCTTCTTGTCAGGCCTCACAGCACTGCCAGCCGTGATCCTGACAAGACAGCACACAGACACGCACTAAGGGCAGCGTCCCTATCTGGGCTGTCCCTCAACACTTACCCACTAACCTGGTGGGGAGTTGGGGCCTTACTTGGGATGTGGGGACCTTACTCGATGCAGGAGCTGCACATGCTCTCTGCACCCTTCCTTCCCTCACAGCTCCCCAGCTCCAACTGACAAACGTGCTGCAGCCCAAACAATGTATCTCTTTGCCTGCCTGGCCTTCCTAAGCCCTATTGGCTCCCTGGTGTCACGTGGGGCATAGAGAGGCTCATGGGATATGTAGTCCCAGCTCAGAGCCTTCCCTGGTAGGCTAGTGGTTCGCGGGCTTTTCCTACCCTGCCCTGCGCTTGCGCAAGCTTTCCCGGGCTGTCTGTACCTTCTCTCGGCTGCCCCTACTCTCGCGCGAACTATCCCTGTCTCTAGGGCTCTTCCTGCGCCTACGCGTCCCTGCGCATGCGCAATCCTCAGCACAATGGCGGCGCCCTGCTTGTCCGGCCGCCGGGACCTTAGAGACGCGATCGCAGCCTTAGCAACGGCCCGATCGCGTCCCCGGCAACCGGCCGCAGGCAGGAGAAGCCGCGCTGCTCCCTGCTCCAGCCCCCACCTTTGGAAGCAGCCGTCGGGTTTTTCAGTACCCGCGATCGAGCTGCGCCAGGGAAGGGGGGTCTCAAGGAGCTGCTGGAGACCAGGGTTACACAGTTATATCACATTCACAAGGGGTGACAGCTGTTAGACACTTTCTCAATCGCTCTGATCTCTCACATGCACAATCGGCTTTTATTATAGATTCTATTTGGTTTTTACTCACTCACAATTATTTTATGTTTGATGGGGTTCACTATCTCCAGACACGTGGAACGGCCATGGGGACAAGCTTTGCCCCCTCATACGCCAACCTATTTATGGGTTGGTGGGAGTTGCTCCACGTGTTTGGAGAAGCGAACATTTATAGGGAGCACATTTTATTTTACCGTCGCTTCATTGACGACTTATTGTTTATCTGGGATGGTGATGTCACTACGTTATTATTATTTATCAACACACTTAACAATAATCACTTCAATCTTAAATTCACATACACTTTCAACTATCATCACATACACTACTTAGATTTATATTTATACATTAATAATTCACTCAAAATCAACACTGACGTATTCCGCAAACCTAATTCTCGAAATACCTTCTTACGCGCTAACAGCTGCCACCCCAAAGCCCTAATTAGAAGTATACCTAAGGGCCAACTTATACGACTCCGACGCAATTGTTCTACTAATGAGTCCTTTAATATCCAGGCAAAAGATTTGTATGACCGTTTCATGAAGCGGGGCTACAATCACCATGACCTGGTTAAAACAATTAGGGAGGTCTCAGCTATGGATAGGAGGGACCTGCTTCAGCGGTCTCCTAGGAAGCCTAGTCTGGATGATTGCCTACTCTTTATCACCCCCTATAGTAAACAGGGAGAACAGATAAGGAATATATTAAAAAAGCATTGGTTGTTCTCTGTCTAGATCCTGTGCTAAAACCAATAGTCTTATCAGGTGCAAGAGTTGTCTTTAAAAAGGCCAGAACTCTAGCCAATACCCTCTCACCAAGTCTTTTTAACAAAGTAAATGTAAGGCACCCAAATCTACCAAAAGGGACATTTAAATGTAACAAATGTAAAATTTGTCCAAAGTTGGTACAAGGTAATACCTTCACGTCTACCGTGAACAGAACAATTTATAATAATAAGATGTTTATCAACTGCAATTCAACTTTTGTTGTCTATCTGATCACGTGTGGGTGCGGGTGCCAATACGTAGGTCGCACGACAAGATGTCTCAAGACCAGGATGATGGAGCACTTCAGGCTCATATCCAAAGGAGATCTCAATCACCCTGTCTCCAAGCACTTTTCATGTTGTAATAGAGGGGGTCCCACTAATTTTTCTTTTCAAGGCATTGAAATAGTTGCCCCATCTATTCGAGGGGGCAACAGAACTTTACAGTTGGATCGCCGTGAGGCATTCTGGATCTTCACATTACGGACCAGAGTGCCTCACGGTATGAACACTGATTGGGACCTCACACATTTTCTATAGTTAACAAATTTTGTAGTTACAATTTTTCTTGAGGTTATATCATTTGTGGTCACACTATCTGTAAGTGCTTTTTCTCATTTATCATTACACATATGAGTCTGAAGTGCTTATCATCATTCTGGTCAATCTATCTTCAATACTTATGGATTAGGATATCTATACTTTCCTTCTCTAAAGATTATGTATAACCATACGATGATGTTTCCCTTATAGACGCTTACGTTTTTGCTTTTTTCTATTGATTATAGATTTATGGCAGGATGTTTCTATATTCTATATGCTTATACTAAAGTTCAACTATGCATCATCAAGGGTTCAACTGTTTGTTCTTTTTAAACTTTTTGATAATTATGTATATTATATCCTTTTTAATAGTAGTGTTTATATATGGATATCAAATACCAATTGGTGTTTAACAAATAAGATATATATTAGGTATCCATATCCGGTATTTTTCTTTTTCCTGATTTTCTTTTTTCCTAATTATTCTTTTTGTTTAATTTTTACAATATGTTTTGCCTTATAGTTCCCTTTTATAGATTATACTGTATTCTTTTGTTCAATAAATTTTTCAACTATTTATGTTATTACTCAACAGGAGCATTTCTTGTGCACTTTTTCTATTGATTGCTGGATTCAACTAAAGAAATAATTATATATCATCAGTATAGTAAAATAAGAGTTATATTCAGTCTATCTATACTATTTCAAGTTTATGATTCCAGCTCTAACAATATATTGAGATTGGGAATGAGGGTTCCCAGTTCCCTTAGTATTTGTCTATATACTCACCTATATACTTTATATATTGCCAAGGATTAGCTTTGTCAATCTACACCACTGATTATGTAGTATTGTGTTTAATATTGCAGACACTGATTTAGTTACTCCCAACTTGGCTCTTATATTCAGTATATATTTTTAATATTTTTAATCTTATTTCTAAATGGGTTATTGATTGATTTTGTCTGTTATCCTTCTCTTTTAAGGGGATAGGCTTAATCCTATATCCATTGTTTCTGTCTATATTAGTTTTCTATGTGTAACATATACATTTGTCACATTTTTTTCATTAAAGTTTTCACATTCAATATTATGGCTTTTTCAGCCAATCGCGGCGCTTTGTGCGCTTTCTCCATTAGGGGCGTGAGCAAGTAGTCAAGAGCGCGTCATAGCGGCGACTAGACTGCCGGCCGCATGGAGATGACGTCACAAATGCCGCGATTTTGGCGCGAAAATGCCTATGGATATAAGGAAGCATCTACGAACCTCTCTTTACACCTTGAGAAAGTCCTTTACGGACGAAACGCGTAGGTGAGCTCCTACCATTGTTTTGCTTTGCACTGACCATTAAAGTACTCTTTTAATACTTAATCCCTGCTTGGAGTTACCCTTATTTTGGCGATCCACTAGCTGGTATGCTGCCAAGAAACGCTGCTGTGCTCCTCTACACCTCCACTGTTTATCATTATGGGTACAATAGTATGCATGCACCAGGTGATCTACATGCAGACTTCACTTTTCTAATCCCTGGATATTCAATGTTCCCACTATGTTCAATAGTGTCCTATTAAATGTTTCAGGTTGGGGGACCCCCTGCGGATGGTACGGCGTTGTTCAGAATTTCTTTATCCCACATAGGTGTAGCAACTCCTTAAAGAGGCGGCTTTCAAAATGTCATCCCTGGTCAGAATGGATTTTAGTGGGTAGTCCATAATGAACAAAAGTATTTGTCCCGCAGCACCTTGGCGACTGTAATAGCTGTCTCGTCTTTGGTCAGGAATGTCTGTGCTTACCGGTTGAAGTGGTCAGCGACCACAAGGATGTTGCTAACATACTTTCTATGTAATAATAGGGAGTGAAGGGGGAAAAGGATGGTAAGCTCTAGCTACTGTCTGTGATACGATTCCAGGGGTGAGAGGATCATTGAACGTACAAAGTACCTGCCTAAACAAGTAAGAGAACCCCTTTTCAACAAGCACTCATATTGGGATTGATACAAGAAAGTTAATTAAAAATACCTTTATTAGTGTATATGGGTAAAATAAGTGAAGTACATAAACACTCAACACAATTAAAATACGTATTAAACTAAATGTCTCTAAGTCTGAATCGTAGACTACTAGAGGTTGGTATTTGAAGGAATATGATGTATCTGGCACCATGTGCAATAAGGAGTTTTGATATCGCAGTGTAAATTGGATAGGGTGCCTCAGTGTGATGTGTGTATTGTTGTTGAAAGGGTCTGGTGTGTGTTACATAGGTAGAGGTGTCAATCACACCGCTTTCAAATCACATCTGATTAATATGTGGTTCAATGGTAGTCTGTAAAGTGTAATATAGCTAGTACATTACTGGCCAGACCAACATAATATATGCTGATTATGGCCTAGTGGGAGTCGATTGTTAAAGAGACCACCAAAGGGTTAATATATATCCTTCAATGCAACGCTGGATAAATTAAAATGTCAAAGAAAAAGGCTACTATGTAGCTAGGGGTGGTGAGGCTATATTGTGGGAACTATTACTGTGTATCAATGTTATAGTTGGTTCCCCCTGGTCAGTAATTTTTCCAAGGTTATAATAGCCTCACATGTGTTCAAACCAAATTAATGTAGTAAATAGATAAATACATAATGAAATGAATCCCTGCTCGTATCCCCTGTGAAGGTGGCAAGTGTGTATCTGAATAGGCTTGCTGGTATACAGATAGAAAAAACTGGCCAATTATAAACGGTTTACTTCAGCTGCCTATAGGACAAAAAGAACTCTATCTCTGCAGACTTATGTGGATGGTTTCACATTTATCTTATAGGGCGAGTGCGCCCTGTCTGCTGGGTAGAGACACTAAGGTATTATAGAGATGGTGCCCTGCAGCCGCTCGGTAAAGTACCCCCTACAATACAGGGGTGCTGTTGGGGGCTGCTATCTCGGAGCGTTTAGTCTCTGCTCACGAGTGGCGACATTTGTTGAGTTTCCGCCCGGCATGGTGTATTCATGAACACCGCTGTGAGTAAAGTTGCCGGGTGGAGCTCAAAGTGAAGCTGCGGCTATTGTCCGCGCTCTCTAGACAGACGTCGCCGCACCAGTGCACGTGCTGACGTCACAGAGGACCGCCCACCGCCCACCGACGTACGTTTCGCATCACAATGAAAGGCCCCCTTGAGAAAGCGTCAATGTGACGCGAAACGTACGTCAGGGTAGGGCACCATCTCTATAATACCTTAGTGTCTCTACCCAGCAGACAGGGCGCACTCGCCCTATAAGATAAATGTGAAACCATCCACATAAGTCTGCAGAGATAGAGTTCTTTTTGTCCTATAGGCAGCTGAAGTAAACCGTTTATAATTGGCCAGTTTTTTCTATCTGTATACCAGCAAGCCTATTCAGATACACACTTGCCACCTTCACAGGGGATACGAGCAGTGATTCATTTCATTATGTATTTATCTATTTACTACATTAATTTGGTTTGAACACATGTGAGGCTATTATAACCTTGGAAAAATTACTGACCAGGGGGAACCAACTATAACATTGATACACAGTAATAGTTCCCACAATATAGCCTCACCACCCCTAGCTACATAGTAGCCTTTTTCTTTGACATTTTAATTTATCCAGCGTTGCATTGAAGGATATATATTAACCCTTTGGTGGTCTCTTTAACAATCGACTCCCACTAGGCCATAATCAGCATATATTATGTTGGTCTGGCCAGTAATGTACTAGCTATATTACACTTTACAGACTACCATTGAACCACATATTAATCAGATGTGATTTGAAAGCGGTGTGATTGACACCTCTACCTATGTAACACACACCAGACCCTTTCAACAACAATACACACATCACACTGAGGCACCCTATCCAATTTACACTGCGATATCAAAACTCCTTATTGCACATGGTGCCAGATACATCATATTCCTTCAAATACCAACCTCTAGTAGTCTACGATTCAGACTTAGAGACATTTAGTTTAATACGTATTTTAATTGTGTTGAGTGTTTATGTACTTCACTTATTTTACCCATATACACTAATAAAGGTATTTTTAATTAACTTTCTTGTATCAATCCCAATATGAGTGCTTGTTGAAAAGGGGTTCTCTTACTTGTTTAGGCAGGTACTTTGTACGTTCAATAACATACTTTCTATCAGGTTCCAATGATAGAAACCAAATCTAATGGTCGATTACTGGTTATATTAACTAACGGGGCAGCCCTCTTAGGCAGGGTCTTCCTTGGAACACACCATCCACAATTCTTGCACTATTCTTCAATGGGTGAACAAAGTACGGTAAGCGCAAAAAACAAAGAATGAGAGAAATAAATATTAATAAATGGAGATAAAAGACAAAGCTTGTATCAATTCTTGTCTGATAGATGGGAAGGGATAGGGAAGGGGAGAGGGGGTGGGAAAGGGATGTGATGATGATGGGTAGGTGGTAGATGTGATAATAATATTAACACACACACGGCCATGTGCGAGTGACTGCACATAGGAAGCTTGAATCTTCTCGGTGAATCCTCAATCCACTTCTCTGGTTCTGGAACACTTTATTCTCTCAGAAGTAGAGAAAATAACCAGGGTTGGTGCCAGTATGGGATATGAGCAGTAAAAATGCCAAATGTAAAAAACTAAATGAAATACACTCACATGGCCATATGTGAGTGGATTTCACTCAGAGGATTTCCAGTCCTTGCACAGCACTCAATAGTTTGTAGTTTAGCTGGTTATATGGTCATCTGTTGACTTTCTCCCATCACTCGTTGTGGTGACATGCAGCAACAGATACCAGGATTATAAAACGTGATATTTATTTCACAAATAGCATAGAAAATGTACAGTACACTTACAAAGAAAAAAATGCTCGAGTAGGCTCGCAGCAGCATTCCTCAGCGTTCTGTTTTGGTTGATTCCCGCTTCCGCGTCCGGAGGATGGTACTGCAAACAGCTGCTACGGTGGCCGACGGCATACATAATACCTCCACAGAACTACGCGTTTCGCTAAACAGCTTCGTCAGATGACGACCCTACACAAGCATTTTTACATAAACGAGGGCACCCCGCCCCGGCGAAACACGTTGAATCAGTGTCTGTGGGGACTAGAATCTGAAGTACTGGCAGCCGAGTGACCAGAGAAGCCACATTCGACCCGACTGCATTAGTCACAGGAAGTGGCGCATGCGGAAGCGAAGACGGCAGCTGGCAGAGATCGGCAGAGCACCAGCAATCTTCACACCAGTCCTCTCCCATGAACTTTACTTTTGTTCTAAATGTGAATGCAAACTTTGCATCTGTACTTGTGCAATACATATTGTGACATACATACCATACCATTGTGATTTCTTCTTACTTCCCGAGAAACACTGGATTTAATGACACACCACAGTGCTCCCAACAGAGAGAGACAATCCGTGAGCGGAACAAATACATTTTTCCTAGATAGAAGCTAAATTTCCCAACTGGCTACACCATTATTTTTATTCTTTATTCCACATATTCACGACGTGTCCTGAAAGAGCTCCCCTTCACTGGAAGACGACGCAGTGCTAGATGTGCCTGCAATACTTTGCTAACCCCTGACATTAAACCAGATCTGTTAAAGAAAGATCTCCCTCCAGAAGTCTATAAAAGTTTACCTAATATAATGGTAGTATCTTGCCCCGAACAGGTCCTGCTCTTTAAAAAGAAGTTACTATAAGTATTAAAAAACATGATTTTCTTAATCTCTAGCTTCTGAGGTAACATTTAGACGGCAATGTTCTCTGAGACCTTTATTTTAACCCCCCGAACATGTAATATTTCACATGCTTATACCCCAAAAAAACAACGGGTTGGAGATGGGAACAAGAGAACGATTACATTAAGTAAATAAATACAAAAAACTGGCGATCTACTGATTTTCTGTGAGTCTCGTTGATTTAGGGTCAGTCTTACTAATTTTTATAATCAGGGTTTTATAGACTTCTGATGAGTCTCTGATAAGGAAACAAATTGCTGTTTTCTATTAAAAGGCAATGATTTTGGTTTTGGGGATTGATATCTCTGAAAACTGCTTATGTTCTAAAGACTCCGCTGACTGTCTGTGGGGGTTATTTACTAATGTCTCCAACCTGCACAACTGGACTAAACCCAGAACAAAAAACAGTACCAGCTTTACCATAGAAAATGAATCCCTTGTTTTTTCCCTTTGCTATGTCTGGTGTATGCTCCTTTAACTTGCAGAAGATAATTGAAAGTACTGGGATCTTCTTTTATAAATGATAAACAAGCTGCAGTTTTATTTTCAGACCACACTGATAAATAAACCCTGTTGCTTTTAATGTCTTCTGGCTGAAAAACTCTGGCAACATGGACTGAAAAAACTGCAGCAGACTTATCAAAGGAAAGAAATCCTGCTTTGAATTGGGTTCCTTTTCTTTGATAAATCTGGGTCTGTTTTATTGCTCCAATGTTTCCTGGTTTTGCAGCTGTGAGACTTTGATTAATAGACCTCAAATTTTTTTTTATTCCTTTGGTACATTATCCTTGGTTTGTTTGGAACAGTTTAGCAGAAAGACAGCACCCAACTTACCAAAGCAATTGAATACCAATAAAAGCAATGGGATTTTACTAATGTATTATTTATTATTTAATTAATAATGCATGTTTATTCATATAGTCCTAGCAATGTACACAGCGATTTACAAAATAGACGATACAATACAATACAGGGAATTGTAACAGGGGCAAAATGAATGCAAAAAACAGTAACATATTAAGTGCCAGATCGACAAAAGGGGTGGTAAGCTTATAAAAAAATGGACATGTGCTCGCGAGTTCCAGTCAGTGCCGGACTGAGAGAGTAGCGCTCCCCTGGGCAGGCTAAAAATGTGTTGCCCCTCCTCCTGCAGTGGCATTTGTCACGTGGTGCCGTGTTGCCATGACAACTTGATGCCACAAAAAGGTGAGTGCAACATTCTTAACTTTTTGCTGTGTGTGCGCTCCGACCCCGGTGCCATCTTTTTTTCAGAGTCCTCCGCAGCTTCGTCAATGTAGTATTGTATGTCTTTATTTATATAGCGCCATTAATGTACATAGCGCTTCACAGTAGTAATACAGGTGACAATCTTATAAATAACAAATAATATAACACATAAAAAGGAGAAGTGCTTCAGACATAAAAGTAACATTTAGGAAAAGAAGTCCCTGCTCTGAAGAGCTTACAATCTAATTGGTTGACAAAGGGATATTTGTGTAAGAGACACACAGAAAGATCCCCACTAGGACGCACTGCAGACCTGAGTGATATTAGATCCTGGTCTATAAGTGCGCTTGACATACAACATATATATATTTTATTAATTCAATCGTTAAAAATTCCTAAAAACCCTGAAACTGTTTGTGTGTCTAAAGTGTCAGGCCTCTCAGTGAGACAAGAAGTAGTATTCAGTGGTGAAGCTTTTGTATTACACCATTGCCGATTATCCTCTTAAAAGGTATCTATCTGCAATTAACAATATGTAAAGTGATGTTTCAGATAGCACTAGATTTAGACACACCCAAGTGTATTAGTACCTATGACAACAGACAGGAGGAATAAACAATCATCACCCACAGTTCAGTATACAGTGTGATCCTTTACGAATACACTCATCCAGATATATGTGGAATTGGTACAAGTGTCAGAATACAGACACTACATTTGAACAGTACACTGGAACTGAACTAATAAGATTTCTATACACTTCAAGAAGGCACATCCCAATGTTAATGTTCATGGGATAAGCTCCTGATAGGTCACTACCACTTGTTCACTAATACTTAGTATAAGATATAGCAGTCATATGTTTTTACATCAAGCCATTATTCCTGATTTATTTCCTCTTAATAAAATATGATGTGCATAAAGGTACTAAGTCTCCTGGTCAGAAAGCGTATTGCACAGCAGATGCTAATGCCAATTATTGACTATGGAGACATAGTATATGGCTCGGCTCCTCAAACCCACCTTAGCAAACTTGACACCCTCTACAATTCAATTTGTCGTTTTGTTCTCCAATGCAACTACAACACACATCACTGCGAAATGCTCAAAGAACTAGATTGGTCATCACTAGAGTCTAGGCGCAAAGTTCACCTTTCCTGTCTCACCCTCAAATACTTTCTGGGCAAGCTACCCAGCTACCTGAACAAGCTCCTCACCCCTACCACATGCAGTACCTATCACCTGAGATCAGACTCCAAAAGACTATTCATGGTCCCAAGACTCAACAAAGTATCCGGACGTTCCTCCTTCTCCTTCCGTGCACCCCAAAACTGGAACAACCTACCAGAGACTCTCATATCCACCACCAGCTTAAGTTCTTTCAAATCTAAGGCTGTCTCACACTTTAATCTGGTCTGTAACTGTTTCATACGCTCATAATATATATTTTCTTTAACTGTGCATGCAATGTCTTGTATATAATGTATACCTTGTTCATTTATGTAACTGTATTTGTAACCATGTATTATTTGTTTTACTCTGTGCCCAGGACATACTTGAAAACGAGAGGTAACTCTCAATGTATTACTTCCTGGTAAAATATTTTATACATAAATAAATAAATAAAATCTATAGATACCTTTTAAGAGGATAATCGGCAATGGTGTAATACAAAAGCTTCACCACTGAATACTACTTCTTGTCTCACTGAGAGGCCTGACACTTTAGACACACAAACAGCTTCAGGGTTTTTAGAAATTTTTAACGATTTAATTAATAAAATATATATATGTTGTATGTCAAGCGCACTTATAGACCAGGATCTAATATCACTCAGGTCTGCAGTGCGTCCTAGTGGGGATCTTTCTGTGTGTCTCTTACACAAATATCCCCTTTGTCGATGTATTTATCCCTGGCAGCACGCTACCTAAATCATTTATTGATATAGAGTTTAGAGTGAGGTTTCGCTAATCCTTCAATCTAATTGGTTGGTAGGAAGAACGTACAGAGAGAGTAGGAGGGCTTCTGGTAAGTTCGTCTGCAAGGGTCGACGATTAATGTATCAGGTGTAAAGTATCAGCCATGGAGCTACTCATATGCTTCCTTAAGCAGGTGTGTTTTAAGGTGGGTCTTAAAGGTGGATAGAGAGGATTCTAGTTGGGTATTGAGGTGAAAGGCATTCCAGAGGTGTGGGGCAGTCAGTGAGAAAGATTTTAGGTGGAAGAGGGCTTTAGATACAAAAAGGGTAGAGAAAAGAGATCTTTAAGCAGAATGCAAGAGTCGGGATGGTGTATAGTGAGAAATTAGGGCTGAGATGTAAGGAGGGGCAGATTGTAGGGGAGACAGCTGAGAGGCAGGAAGGCTAGACAGCGGGAGGTTACAGTAGTCGAGACGGGATCGAATGAGGGTCTGTGTCAGAGTGTGTCGGTGGACATCTAAAGATAGTGCGTCGGAGTGGCAGGCGCGGGACTCGGAATGGTGGAAGCGTCACTTTAATATTGATGAGGGCGCTCGGCCACGTGGAACTTTGACAAGGCGACGAAGCGGAACCGTTTGTGCACGCCGTCCCGCACAGCCGCTCTGTCAATGTCCTGCGTGGCAGAGCTCCCTCGTCAATGTCCCTTGATGCTGCTGCTCCGAGTCCCACGAACACCCACCACTCTGATGCGCCATCTTTACATGTCTTTCGATATTGACAAGGCTGCACACGACTCTGACAATTATAAATGGCGCTGGGGTAAGTGCGCGGCGCCCCTTTTCGGTTGACGCCCAAGGAGGGTGCCCGGCCAGCCCGCCTCTTAATCCAGCAGCTCCCCTTGCACTTAAAGGGTTAAGGAGCTTCACTCCAGTTAACATCAATTATATCAAAAAAATATTGCACTGGTTTTGCAGCTAGGAGACTTTAGTAAATGACTCAATATGGTGGTTTTATTTGGGCATACGTATTGCAGAAAAACAGCACAAGAGAAAGGGAATCTCATTAAAAGCAAAAAATATATATATTATAAACATGGTTTTTTTTTGCATACCGAAAAATCCATACATTTATTAAATAAATAGGAGTGTATGTATCAAGGCAACAGTGTTGCACCTTTTGGATAAAAACAACTTCCCATATCCCAAATAAAAAAAATGTTGCTTTCAATTGATTTTTTTGTTAACTTTGTTACCTTTGGAGCAATTGTTTTGCCCTTGAATGCACCACTGTGGCCTTGGTACATAAACCCTACATATTCATAGTGCTTTAGACATATCTGTACTGCTTTGCTGCAGCTTTTATTTTGCGATAGGATTGAAACACTCTTTTCTCTGTACATTATGTGATCGCTGAGCAGCCGTTTCATGCAGCACCAGGCACGCTGCAAGGGGCTCTGACACAGACTGAGGTGGTCCCAGCGCGTGGAGCCGCAGCATGCGCCAGACACGTGACCAAGTCCCCGCTCTTATTTTATACGCTCTATTATGATAATCCATAGACAGAGCGGAGGGGGAAACAGGCGCGTGCAACCTCCGTCCCCCAAGTTCCAAGCAGGCACGCGCGCTGCTGCGCCTTGTGCCCGTAGGCGGCGCCCTTGAGCTGCTCTCAGTCAGAGAAGCGGCGTTCGCCCGAGTACAGGCAGTGAGGAGAGTCGGTTCTGAGAGGGAGAGGGGGGCTTGGTTCTTGGATAATGGCGACAACACGAATGAGGCTGTGGCTGCTCTTCTTAGCTTTGCTGTTCGCCGCCGGTCTGTTCTGCGGCGTGGACCGGGTCGGGGCGAGGACCCTGCAGGTTCCGGGCGGGTGGGCTGCTAGTGAGCAGGAAGCCGATGTGAGGACGGTGAGCGCCCGTTACCCCGGAGAGTCGGGCAGAAGGTGGGAGCGAGACGAGCAGCAGCAGCAGCAACAACAACGGCCCCGGAGAAGGAGTAGCGGCGAGCCCGAGCATCCTGTCAAGGTGTACGGCCAGGTGAGCACAGGCCTGTCAGGGATACACAAGCTACGGTGTGAAGGGAGAATCCCCCCTTACTAACCATCACTATACAGAGAATGCAGCCCCTCATTGTACTCACTCATGCTCTTGTTAATGGTCTACGACAGGGGTCTTCAACCAGTTATCCAAAGGGGCAGCAAGCTTAATATCATTTTAGATTTAAAAACTTGAGAATTATATCTCAATATTTTGTAAGCATGTAGAACAGTTGTGTGTGTGCGTGTGATATATATATATATATATATTTTTTTTTTTGTATGTTTATATCAATCTCAATCATTCACTTACTGTATATGGGTAAAATTGCACTTTGCTCCTGCTAATTTCATACTAGTTGCTTGGGCAGCTGAGTACAAGGGTCACATCAAGGTCTGCGGGACGCCAGTTTAAGAACCCTGGTATAGGATCATCAGATGCTACAGACTTGAGTATTTGGGTTTACTCTTCTATGGCAGGCGGCATCAATCATTGTTATTTCTTTGGTTATTATGAGTGAGCCTAATGTATTGATCAGTGTTTGTTTTGTAACGTTTTTTTGTGTTATCCTCATAGTGTAACATATTGCGGAACACAAACCCTCTCTAATGGCGCGTCTGAGATCAGATGCATTGTACATTTTTTTTGTATGTGGTACAATTTTCAAATGACCTGTAAATTGCATGGAACCTTTTAGGGATGCCTGTGGAACCCAAGTATTTATAGGAAAACCATTGTTGCTGATTGTAAGGGAATATTTAGATTATTGACAGTGTCTAATATGCTTGTAGTTGTTTGGTGTGGGTCTCCCTCAATGGAAGGTAATGACTTGGCTATTGGAAGTGAGTCTTTAATTTATAGGTATTTGGAGTACTCCTTGTAAAGGGATTGGGTATCAGTAGTGAGTCTCAGGCTGTGATTATACACAAAAACGCCAGTGGTGTCGCCCGTAGCGACACCACACAGCACAAAAACAAGTGTTATACATACCTGAAAACTGCCTATACCAAATCCACCAGTCTCCCCGCTTGCTACTGCAAAGCGGGAGACAATTGGAGCGTTTTCAAAATTTGTTTTTGGGTTGCGACTGCCACGTTACGTGACGTGGCCGTCCAATCAAAAAAAAAAAAAAAGATTTCGCCCTGCAGGTGTGCACGCATGTCATAGATGCGCGCTCCCTGCAGTTCGGCTGTATAATCGCGGCCTCGCTCACTGGAAGGGGTTTGGATACCTATTCTAAGCTATGGGATATTGGGAGTTCATTTCACTACAAATATCCAATCCCTTTCTAATAAGTGAGACTTCATCCTAAATTCTAGTTTCTTACAATGATTGAAACCCATTACAAACATCCAATTCCCTTTTGAGTTTCGCTCGCTGCCAAAATCTATGGATATTACTTAATGCCAAAACATTTATCAATATTTTACTCAGCCACAATATCCACTCCCCCTCCCCTTCCAAGTGTATGTATATATGTATAGGACAGGTACTCCTGTGTGAAATGTATTAGCTCAACGTTTCGGCCATAACTGAACTCTTGCGATAGATGGATATAATCTGTCTGTTTTTTGTGTACACACACACACACACTATAATGTTATAAATGTAAAGGTGTGTTTTGTGTGTACACACTGTACAGCCCTGCGGAATATGTTGGCACTTTACATATAGACTATAGTAAAAAGGAAACAAAGGGAGTGCATGCATCATAATAAACACTTCACCCAAACCAAAGTCTGATAGAATAAACACAGCACTGCAAGGCTAGTGCAGGAAAGGATTATACCGTAGTAGAAAAGCCAACATTTCTGTTTTTATCAGCCCTGATAAAGGTCACACATTGGACCGAAATTTAGTTTTTGGATTTCAGTATAATCGTTTTCTGCACTATAGTCTTGCAGTGCTGTGTATTTTCTTTCTTCAGTTTGGGTGGAAAAAAAAAATGTGTGTGTGTTGGATATTGGGAGTAAGAATTATATTTATAGATATTGGGAGTGATTTTGATATATTCATAGGCAGTGGTCGACAAATCACCAAAAAATCTACTCGCCACCTAGTACCAAACGTGTGCTGCTTGGGCCAATAGGAGCTCACCACGATGTTAAATCCACTCGCCCGGGGCGTGCAAATGTATAGGTTTGTCGAACACTGTTCATAGGTATTGGGAGTACGTCTCGCTCCTTGAGAAGGGATTGGATATCGGGAGTGAGTCTTTTATATGTGGAAGGGAATCTCACTTATTTTAAATCAACGGAAGACCGGTCCAACTCACTGAAAGCTTTCAGAACAGAAACCTGATTTCCAGGCATTTTTCTCCAAGTAATGCTCAGAAATGTTATGATCTCAAGTTTCAATTGTGTTGCTCATTTTAATTGGAGGGGGAAGGATCGGTCCGTATTTTTGGCTTGTTGCCGCGGTCATTTAATAGCGGGGGGAAGGGGGGGGGAAGGGAGAAAAAGTGGTCTCCTGGCTATTGATGCCTGGGTGGGTTAAAAACTCTTCCAACCTGGGCATTAATGACCAGATAATGCTCAGTCCTTCAGAGGTTATAAAATTAAATTAATTATACCTCGTTCTCCCATCAAACCGCCCAAAACGGTAACAGGAAAGAAAATGCTGATATTGCTTTTGTTTTTGCTTAGTGCTCTGTATTTGTGAAAGAAAATTGCTAAGTCAGGCATGCACCAGTCCCCATAAGTGTCATTGTTTCAGTAAGGAAGAAAAGGAGCAGCCTAGTGACAATGTCATTGTTTCAAGTGAGTGAAACTGGTTTGAGTCACAGTAAGTAGAAGATAATACTATCAAAACATTGGAACTGACAGCAGGTATGGGACATTTGATCCAGCTAGTTTTTGAATTTTGCCTACTTAATTCATGTAATTACTGCATTTGTCTTTATCTCTTCTGCTAGGATACTATTCCATATACAGTATGTACAACTTTATTTCAATTCTTCACATTGTCTCTTGAGCTACTAACCAACAGCTTAACCCAATTACAGGGCCCCAAGCCCTGGGAGTGACACTATCACACTTAAATAAATAACCACCGTCTTCTCTCCTTCTTTTTTTTTTTTTAATTTATTTATTTTTAATTTATTTTATTTGTACATCTGGTAATTCTTTTTATTTTTGCACCAGTTTTTTTCAGCTGGGAGATATTAGTGACCTGACGATATTGTACTGTAGCCTTAACCCTTTCATTGCCGCAGTGGCCGCAGCACCTGAGTGACATGGCACTTGCGATCATGTGACGTCTTCTCTGAGCAGGAACTTTTTGACGTAGCTACTACATCATTGGGGCCCCCTTTAGTGCCAGACCCTATGACATAGTAGCTATGTCTTAAGGACACCCAAAAGGTCATTTCAGTTCAGTTTTTGATCATTTCTGAAGACCCTTTTCTGCCTTCTACAACTCCATACAATTATTCTGATTTGGTTTACTCAATACAATATACATGATTACCGATTTTTGTTCTAGAAATAAACATTTACAATTTTAGATTTTGGGTACATGAGGCTATGAAGCTATGTTCCTGTACCACTTCAAAGTGAATTTATCCTCTGAGATGTGTTCCTTTAAAAATGATCACAAATATGGTAATATTAGTAATACCAAAGAAATGTATCATATCTGTAATTGAAATGCCTCCATTTGACAGTAATTTAGTACACGTTAAGTTTTACTTCCCTTGAAGAAGTTCCCCCACTTGCTCTCCCGCTAGAGCTGTAAAAGTCGTACCGGGAACTACCGGGGGAAACAAAACAGCTGTTTAAATCTCTTGTGTGACATGGGGAATTTAAGCAACCAGGTAGTACCGGCGCAAGCATTTACCGTATGTATCTTGGCAAACAGGGTGTCAGAGGAACTGAATTCACGCGGTTCAACTCCAGAGACCCACTGCAAAAGGGGGGGAGAAACTGTTACATTTTTTTTTATTGTAAGTGAATATTACATGTTGTATTTTTAAATTGCTGCTGTTTTGGTAACTTTATTGTAAGGTATACAAATTTTGTGTGTTTAAGATGTATGTAAAATCTAATATGTATTTGCGATTCTCCTTGGTTTACTGAGTTTTTTATTTTTATTTTTAATGTGCCAAGTTCACAGAGCAATTTACTTTACAACTCAATTATATTAATCTACTGTAGCCTAGTTTACAAAACATATTTGCTTTCCTGTTTTAAAATACTCTTTATTAAATGCATATTTAATTCATTTATAAGGTGTTTAAGTCTTCTCCAGCACACTGAAGATGACTTCGCTGCATATTGGAAAACACAACTACTGCTTGAAAGGTGTGACCACAAAAGTCACATTGAAGATCCTGGCAAGGCCTACTTTTTGCATTTTTTCCCTAGGTTGATAAAATCAGTTGAAATTATTTAATATGGGCCGCGATTAATGCAACAGATGATAAGATGGCAACAGTTGTTCAAATTTATCAGTATTTTATCGAAAACTATGACTTTTACAAATTTTCGCCAGCTCCTCGTGTGGAAGCGTGCAATAAGGAAAAAGTTACGTAGCGATCCATGTTTTTTTCGTATTGATCCCGATTTTATTGGAGGGTATTGGTGTGTATCGACGGGTTTTTCCCGTATCTATGATCATACAGACGGCGAAAGGTTGTGTTAAAACCATGTAAGAAACATCAGTCGCTGGCAACCAGCACCGGCTTCCAATAACAGTCCGACCGTCAGTGACAACCCTTGCTGTCTGTCCACGCACGGATACCTGCAGCCTGAGCCGGATTTCGCATACAGTTTCGAGCAAGCTTGCATGTACCTAAGCGATTTCCAGCCTCATCAGCTGACTACAGGTGTAGTAGTCCCGCTGTCACCTGTCAACAACGTGTATGATCAAGAATACGGGACTGGCAGTGGCTCAGCGCCAGCTGATTGGGAAAAGTCTATGGTGAGTAATGTTGTTGTATTTTATTCTGTTTTTTTATTTTGAAAATATCAATATCAGGGCGATTCAAAAGTCAAGCGATTCTCCTGTAAGCAATATCATTGGCTGAGCGGCTTCTACAGTAGATACTGAACAATTGGTGGAACGCTAGGCGCATGCACATTGTAACCTTGAAACGCATAGGCGTGTCATCACATCAACGGTAGGCGCATGCGCATGTGAACAGGAGACGCCCCCGAGAAAATTATTGGTGGGACTGACTGGGAACTTCTTTAGGGGACTGACCATTACAGTAAAACTTTTATTTTTGTTTTTCCTCAGAAAAGAAAACTTTGTCATTTCATGCGGAAAACGGCAAATGGAGGGATTTCGATGGATAATATCGCTTTGTGTAATAATGCCTGCACATTGCTGAATCGGATTTAAAAAAAACAAGTACCAGAGTCTACAGTTTAGTGTCCGTTGTTATTGATTAGGATAGAATACCTGAAACAGTATGCTGATGTTTTCAGACCGTATTTAATACTTTTTTATATATACTGTATAATAAACCCGTGAAAATAAAAAGTATGCATTTATTCTACATGTATTCCAGTACATATGTGTATTCTATACCCGTACAGCATGTATTGTTTTAATACTCTTGTGATGTACAGTACTGAGCATGCCTACAATATACAGTACAGTATGCCTGGACAGTACTGTACATTCTAGAAACACTGTATTTTGTTACAGTATAAAAGGAGCCAATGGAACAATTTAAAACAAATCAACATGTTCTTTTATTGGTGGAGTAAGTACAAAAACATTTATTTACAAATACTGTACAATGTAAAAACATTTTAAGTGCACAGCAATTGAAAACATCAACAGGTGTAGGGTTTACTGCTAGTGAAAACATTTATGTACAGAAAGTCAAAACATTTACAGTCAGTCAGTATGGTTTACAGTCACATGTTGTTAAAAAAAAATCCTTTATTCAGAAAATTTAAAAAACGCAACATCTCCTTTATTAAAGTACAGAAAGTCAAAACATTTACAGTAGGATGGTGTACAGAACAGTCAGTCAGGTCTGCACAACTCCAGTCCTCAACTGGGCCTGTTTGCGGCCCTTTTCAGGATAACCTTGAAAACCGGGCCTGCTTGCGGCCCTCGGGGACTGGAACAAAACATTTACAAAAAATTAACAACATTTGAACACTTATGCCAATGCGTACCCCACCAGATTGTCCTTCCAGGGCCGATGCCTTGTATGGCGCAAAATGCCATTAATGGAGTCTCGAACGCTTTTCGTTAAAGGATCTGTAATTGAAAAAAAGCGCCGCAATTCCTCCACAATAGTCTTTCTTAAATTTTCAGGATGCGCCTTTTTTTTGCGATTTCCTTAATAGTTCACTTTGTAGGCCCACTCGCAGTACACCAAGTAGGATACGTGGTGGTTAAAAATTAACATGGCATACTTGTGGGGTAAACCAGCACTCATAACCCTATACTTCTCCCTGTGTGGCTGGGGCAGGTCGCGCAGGATGATGTCGGGCACCGTCTCGATGCAAGCGTATGTAGGTTGGGTTCTGGGAGCGGGTGTGCTTCTGTGAGCGGGTGTGCTTGCGGCAGCGGGCGAGGGTAGGTTGTCTGAGCTTCCTCCTGTCTTGGTCGCCGTTTTGTCCCCTGGCGTGGTCTTGACGGGGTTGTCATGTTATCCTCCACCTCAACGGCATACATGTACACAATCTTCTGGTGGAGGGGGTGCGCTTGCTGATGGAAGATGGTCGAAGGTCCCATTCATCACATCCATGCCACCCTCCTGATCCGGCGTCGGGGATACAGGGGCATGAACACCGAGCAAATGATGTATCCCCGCTATGTCAGTCTCTATCTTCTGCATCCGTTGATCCATAATTAGCATGGTCTCCAGAAGCAGATCTATCTTTGCCAGCACAATAGAGTTCCCGGGGATATCCACACTTAACCCATTCAGCATGCGGTCTAACGAGCTGGTTCTTGTGCATGGCGTGCTGTGGACATCTGGGTGGATGGGTGCTACGGAGGATGAGATGGGGGTTCCATGGAGAGAAGCGGCAACGTCGCCGAACAAGGGTGGAGAAAGTGACCTGTGGATTTCCGGGAGAGGAGAAGCGGCATAGTCATCTAAGCGTAATGGAGAAAGTGACCCGTGGATTTCAGGGGCACCAGCGGCGTCGAAGAGCAGTGGCGAAGATGGCCTGTGGGTTTTTGGGAGAGCAGCGGCAGCGTCGTGGACGAGTAGTGGAGAAGATGGGCTGTAGATTTCCAGGAGAGCGGCGGCAGAGTCATCGAAGCATAAACGAGGAAGTGGCCTGCGGGTTCGATCGGTTGGCTGCCATTTGTTTTGCGTTGTGAGTACATCACCGAATTTCTTCCTGACATAAGGCTTACGTGTTTTAAAACCCTTAGCCTTTGGGGTCAGCAGAAGGTTTTCTTTATTAGCCTTAGCCTGTCGCCTTGGCTTGGAAACGGCTGTCGCCGCCTTTCGCTTTTTCTGCATTACAGGCACGGCAGGCGAGTGGGTTCCTGCGTCCGTAGAATCGGGGTTGATCCATGGAAGCAGATGGCACAATGCAGTATCTGGACAAGGGCAAGTTCAGATAAAGATCATCGAGTGGTGGGCTATGCAAAGTGTGTAACTTTTTATGCATGGCGACGAGGTACAGGTGTTGAAAGTGGGCGTACTCTAATGTGAGTCATTAACATATAAATACACCATCCATTTTGTGGATTCACTGCACATTGAATACATCGAATATACATTCTTGTGTTTGTATTTCTTTCTACTCGCAGCAATGCCTGTTAAAAAGATTTCAAAGGATCTCAGCATGAGAGTTAAGGAGATGTACACGAGCGGACACCGAATTGCAGATATCAACGCTGGTTAGCTTCTTCTGGCCTCGTTGTGCCATCAACCACCGTGTGCTATCATGCACACGGAAAAACCAAACAACGCACGAGGACACCAACAGTAACTAACGCGTAAGTATATTTATATAACTATATAATACAGTATATCTATCATTGTTTATATTGCTGCATATTAATAGAACAATATATTGTGTAGATCTATCTCATTGTATACTATTTTTACTGCAAATGATGTGCTGTGCTTGTGGCCTACTGCACTGTAAGTTACCGGATTGTTATTTTTCTGTACATTGTAGGGAGACAACTCTTCTGGTCGACAAAATAAGTGAGGAGAATGATGAGAAGAGTGCATTTAGGGTCAAATACACTCTGCAGCAAAATCACAATCTCACTGTATCCGAGACCAGCATAAAGAAGATGAGACGCAGAATTGGATGGAAATATGGACATGTGAGGTTAGTACTGGACAGTACAGGAGGTAAAAGTGTTGTTTAAGAAACTGTACTGTACCTCTAAAATGATTTATTCCTTGTCATTACAGAGCGTACCCCATGATAAGGGACGTTAACAAAATCAAGAGAGTGGTCCAGGCCCAGGCATGGATCGACAGTGGAGAAACTTTCCAGAATTGCATCTTCACTGACGAGTCTACTGTTTCGTTGGAGAGATTTGCCACCTTTGCATTCCACAAAAAAGGTCGCATATCTATGAAGCCGCATCCAAAACACCCAGGGAAGATGCATGTGTGGGGTGCCATCTCTAGGCGTGGACCAGGATGCATCGTCATCTTTGAAGGTACAGTAAAATGTAAGTCACACGCTTTTGCTTTACGCACTGTACTGTACTAGTGTGCAGTTTTTTGAGCACTTTTCTTTTCTTGTTATAGGAATCATGAATAAAGCTTTCTTCCAAGAGAAAATTGTGCCTGAGATTGTGGAATACATCACACGTGAGTTCCCGGATTGTCACCGTTTCTACCAGGACAACGATCCGAAGCACACCGCGTCAACAGCGCATATCCTTGAGCGCGGTATCAACTGGGTGAAGACGCCAGCGGAGTAAGTGCGGTAACCGTGTCTCATTTTTTCCCACTGTTTTTACTGTGTACTGTATCTCTTAAACTAATTGTCCCTTTTTTCCCCCTCCAATGACAGATCGCCAGACTTCAATCCTATCGAAATGGTCTGGCATCAGCTGAAGGACCATATCTGAAAAGTCATGAAACCCTCCAAAAAGGATGTGTTGGCGCAAGGCATACTGAGTTTTTGGAACAATGTACTCACCGTGGAACGATGCAATAAATATATTGACCATATTGCGACTGTGTTGCCCATTTTGATCGCGCGTAATGGGCAAGCATCAGGAAGATAGTATGGTATAGTACTGTACTGTAGTATTGTAAGTACAGTATGATAGAGGTAAGTATGGCACAGATTTTTTCTTTCCTAGTAGTCAGAGTATACTGTAGTTCCAGTATAGACTAGTTTGACAGTACTAACTGCATACTGTAGTCCAATATGGAGTAGCTATACAGTACACAATGCCATAATACAGTATGCACCTACAGTAACTGCTCAATTTTTTTATTTCCAGAGAGAGCAGCACCAGCCATCTGGTTACAAAGTATTTACAGTAACAGTAGTCAGAGTATACTGTAGTTCCAGTATAGACTAGTTTGACAGTACTACACAGCACACAATGCCATAATACAGTATGCACATAACTGCACTAATTTTTTGTTTTCTTGTCTTTTCAGAAAAAAGGATGGACTGTTGGAGAGGGGGGTTATCGTGTACAGTCTGAACTGTTTGTACAGTTAAGTGTACAGTATCTAAACTGCAGTCATGATGTTCACAAAACCTCTCCTCTCTCAATGAACTACTGTACTGTACACAGAATTAAGAAGAAGATAAAGACGGAAAAAATTATATTACTATATATATATATATATATATTGTGACAGAAACCAGGGGATGGTAATAAATTCCATATATAGGGCTCCCAGGATACTGAACAGTTTCTATCCTGTCTGGCCTGGGAGTGCAGCCTTATAATACATGCACTCCATCCCACAGTTTTGGGCAAGCGCTGGAACTGAGGGATTTCTGTCACCTGTCATGCTAATTAGGAATCAGGTATGAAAGACTGATTTCCTGTTTGCTCTGGTCTCTTCTCCAGAGCCTGGAAGGCTGCTGAACACAGTGGGGAGAAGCCCCTTCCCCACACAGGTTCAATTGTTCTATTCATTTGGCTAAGTCTGCAAAAGTACCTTGTTTTGTTGTTGGAAAGTGGAAAAGCCACTTCCACCCTGAGTTAGGGAAATCTAAGTTAAGTTATCGCTCAGGTGAGCAGCTTTTGTTTTGATGTGTTTTGTTGTATGCACTGTGGCAGTCTCAGTGCCTGGGACTGACTAAACCAGGCACAGCCTGTTTAAAGGAACAGTACGTGACGTCTCCTCATTTAACCTACCCCAAAAGACCGTGTTCTAACCGTCCCGGACAAGCAGCGGAGCCCCGGAGTAAGCTGTTTGTCACATATGGTGGAGAATGCCGGCAGAACACTAAAAGGTCTGGGGGTTAAAGAACTTTAAAAAAAAAAAAAAAAAAAAAAAAAAAAGGTTTTTTTCTCTCTCTCCAAACAAGATGGAAGACGTGGTGAGTGCGCTGGTACGCAATGTCGCTGTCCAGAAAGACGCGAATGAAGCCCTGCAACAGGCGAATGCAAACCAGCATGAGACAAACCGCTTGCTGAGAGAGGAGCAACAGCGGTTCGCTCAGGGCTTACAGCAGGAACTCGAGATCCTGAGGGGGACTATCAGTAACCTTCCACTGGCAGCGGCAGCCCCAGTTCCGAAAATGACCAGGGCAAGCCACTACCTTCAGAAGATGGGACCCTCGGATGATGTGGAAGCCTATCTTCTCACGTTTGAACGCACGGCACAGAGAGAGGGATGGCCAGAAGCTGAGTGGGCTGGTCTAATCGCACCCTTCCTAAGCGGCGAACCCCAGAAGGCTTACTTTGATCTAGAGCCAGCCGAAGCTAACGTCTATGCAAAATTGAAGTTCGAGATCCTCGCCCGCCTCGGCGTAACCACGGCTGTTCGCGCCCAAAGGTTTCACGCATGGTCCTTCACGATGGATAAAGCCACCCGAAGCCAGATGTATGACCTCATCCACCTCGCCCGGAAGTGGCTACAACCCGAGATCAACTCAGCAAGCCACATCGTGGAACGGTTGGTCATGGACCAGTTCTTGAGGAAACTTCCCTCTGCCTTACGCCATTGGGTCAGTCGGAGTGACCCCCACAATGCGGATGAGCTTGTGGCCCTCGTAGAAAGGTACAATGCAGCAGGAGAGCAGCCGCAACCCACAGTCGTGGAGCAACCCCACTACCCGAGGTTCCAGGACTCTTCCAGAGACGGTAAAAGGGTACCGGGGTTAAGGGGAGCTGAAGAGCGGCGACCACCTTCACGCAGCACCAGCAACAGTGGTTCGCACACTAAGGGCAATAGCCAACATGGGGAGCCGGGAAAAGGCTCTAAGTGGGACACAGACTATGTACCTAAATGTGTAAATTGTCATGAGAGGGGCCACACAGCAAAAATCTGCCCACTAAATGATGAGCCCATGCAATGCAACAGCGTGGAACCTTATTCGCTGTTGTCCCAATGTATGCGCCCTAGCCCAGAGGACCCCTTGAATAACCATCTGTGGGCATCTGTAAAGGTTAATGGTAGGAGGGTTCGGGCACTTCTGGACTCTGGGAGCATGGTCACACTAGTGTCCGAATACCTCTTGCCCATTAAGAAGAAACAGGGAAACAGTTCACAAAGAATGGCAATTTGTTGTATACATGGGGATAATCATGAATATTCCACTGTTGATGTTTTTTTTGAAACAGAGTTTGGTTCTTTAGATTTCAAGGTGGGTATTGTACCCAAACTGGCACATGATGTGTTAATAGGGACCGACTTTCCCCATTTTCTAAAAATGTGGTCCCCCGCTCAGAATAGCGCCCAGAGTTCAATAGCGGACCATAACGAAGTATTAGAAGAAATAAATCCTTTCCCGTTTTCAGAAATGGAGGTTGACGAGGGCCCAAATAAGAAGGGGGAAAAGGAGGAGTGCTGTAAAATTCCCTTCCCCATCACTACTTTGGTAGGGAATACCCCAAATCAGGATGTTGATCAGACACTTACCACCCCAGAACCGGATAAGACCCTCGCTGACCTAGAGGTCAGTCCTGGGAGTTTTAAGAAGGCCCAGTGGGAGGACCCCACATTAGAGGTAGCAAGGGGAAATATACGGGACCTGAATAGTACTCTTGGCCAACCAGATAGGTCGCTTGCTTACCCCTACTTCGAGGTAGACAACGACCTAGTATATCGGGTTGATAAAAGAAAATCAGTTACAACTAAACAATTGTTGGTACCACGGACATTCCGTAATGTAGTGTTACACCTCGCACATAGTCATCCATTGGGGGGACACCTAGGGGTGGAAAAGACAAAAGAAAAGTTTCTCCGAAGCTTCTATTGGCCTGGGGTTCTGGCAGAAATTACGAATTATTGTTCCTCATGCCCAGCATGTCAGATCACCGCCCCGTTCAAGGCGTACCGCAGCCCATTGGTACCCCTTCCCATAATAGAGGTACCATTTGACCGGATTGCTATGGATCTAGTAGGACCCCTAATAAAGTCTGCTAGGGGACATCAGCATATATTGGTAATATTAGATTATGCCACCCGATATCCGGAGGCAGTTCCCCTACGTAGCACCTCTGCCAAAAACATAGCAAAAGAGTTAGTAGTTCTGTTTTCCCGGGTTGGAATTCCTAAAGAGATTCTATCTGACCAGGGAACACCGTTTATGTCCCAAGTAACAAAAGAGTTATGTAAACTCCTAAAAATCAAGCACCTCAGAACCTCAGTCTATCATCCACAAACAGATGGTTTAGTGGAAAGGTTCAATAAAACCTTAAAGAGCATGTTACGGCGGGCGGTCGATAAAGATGGGAAAAACTGGGATTGTTTGTTACCGTACCTGTTATTTGCCATTAGGGAAGTTCCCCAATCATCCACAGGCTTCTCCCCGTTTGAACTATTGTATGGCCGACACCCAAGGGGCTTACTGGATATAGCCAAAGAGACTTGGGAACACGAGGTTACCCCTTACAGAAGTGTAATAGAGCATGTTGCCCAGATGCAGGACCGCATTGCTGCAGTCCTACCCATAGTGAGGGAACACATGGAGAAAGCTCAAGAAGCACAGAGGAATACGTATAATAAGGGTGCTAGGGTCAGAATTTTTTTTCCAGGTGATAGGGTACTAGTTCTGGTTCCCACCGTGGAAAGTAAATTCCTTGCTAAATGGCATGGGCCATATGAGGTCTTGGAAAGAGTGGGAGAAGTAAATTATAAGGTAAGACAGCCAGGTAGGAGGAAACCTGAGCAAATTTACCATATAAACCTACTCAAGCCCTGGAAAGATAGAGAAGTCTTGTCAACCCTAGTAACCCCAGGTCCGTCAGAGAGTCAAGAAACTGACCCAGAGGTTAGCATAGCTGAAACCCTGTCCGTTCATCAGAAACAAGAGGTTCAGAATTTAGTGAGCAGAAACAAAGAAATCTTCTCTACACAGCCAGGTAGAACTAGCGTAATTGAACATGACCTAGTCTCTGAACCGGGGGTCCGAGTTAACCTTAAACCGTACCGAATCCCAGAGGCCAAAAGAGAGGCTATAAGTTTAGAGGTTAAAAAAATGCTAAAACTAGGCGTAATTGAGGAATCCCAAAGTGGGTGGAACAGCCCTATAGTCTTAGTCCCAAAGCCAGATGGTACAACAAGGTTTTGTAATGACTACCGGAAACTAAACGCGGTGTCAAAATTTGATACTTACCCTATGCCCAGGGTAGATGAACTTGTAGAGAGACTGGGCAAAGCCCGATATCTCACAACCCTAGACCTAACAAAAGGGTACTGGCAGGTTCCCCTCACAGAAAGGGCAAAAGAAAAGACAGCCTTCTCAACCCCAGACGGCCTCTTTCAGTATAGGGTGCTGCCTTTTGGCTTACATGGAGCTCCCGCCACATTCCAAAGAATGATGGATAAAATTTTAAAACCACATGCTCGGTATGCTGCTGCCTACCTGGATGATGTGGTAATCCATAGTGAAGATTGGCAATCCCACCTTCCAAAGGTCCAAGCTGTGCTCGACGCAGTTCGGTCTGCTGGAGTAACTGCTAACCCCGCTAAATGCACCATTGGTCTGGAGGAGGCCAAGTATCTGGGGTATTCTATTGGCAGAGGTTTACTCAAACCCCAAACACTCAAAGTGGAGGCGATACAAGGTTGGCCAAGGCCAGTTACAAAAAAACAAGTAAGGACCTTTTTGGGGTTAATTGGGTACTATAGAAGGTTTATTCCCAATTTTGCGACTAAGGCAACCCCACTAACCGACCTCACAAAAGCAAGAGGACCACTTATGGTAAAGTGGTCCCCCGAAACCGAACAGGCCTTTAGAAGCCTGAAAGAAGCTCTCTGTGCCCAACCAGTGTTGGTCACACCTGACTTCTCCAAAGAGTTCGTAGTCCAAACCGACGCATCTGAGGTAGGGCTGGGGGCGGTACTCTCCCAGGAGTCTCAAGGTGAGGAACACCCCATCCTTTATTTAAGTAGGAAACTAAATCCCCAGGAGAAAAATTACTCCATAGTAGAGAAAGAGTGTCTCGCAATAAAGTGGGCTGTAGAGACGCTCAAATACTACCTGTTGGGGAGAAAATTCCGGTTGGTCACAGATCATGCACCCCTTACCTGGATGTGTCAAAACAGGGAAAAGAATGCTAGAGTGACCAGGTGGTTCCTAAGCCTACAACCCTTTAAATTTTCTGTGGAACACAGGTCAGGGCACAAACATGGCAATGCTGACGGGTTGTCAAGGATGCACTCCCTAATATCCATGGTCGCTCATCCCTCAGGGTCTGAGCTGGGGGGGAGGATATGTGACAGAAACCAGGGGATGGTAATAAATTCCATATATAGGGCTCCCAGGATACTGAACAGTTTCTATCCTGTCTGGCCTGGGAGTGCAGCCTTATAATACATGCACTCCATCCCACAGTTTTGGGCAAGCGCTGGAACTGAGGGATTTCTGTCACCTGTCATGCTAATTAGGAATCAGGTATGAAAGACTGATTTCCTGTTTGCTCTGGTCTCTTCTCCAGAGCCTGGAAGGCTGCTGAACACAGTGGGGAGAAGCCCCTTCCCCACACAGGTTCAATTGTTCTATTCATTTGGCTAAGTCTGCAAAAGTACCTTGTTTTGTTGTTGGAAAGTGGAAAAGCCACTTCCACCCTGAGTTAGGGAAATCTAAGTTAAGTTATCGCTCAGGTGAGCAGCTTTTGTTTTGATGTGTTTTGTTGTATGCACTGTGGCAGTCTCAGTGCCTGGGACTGAATAAACCAGGCACAGCCTGTTTAAAGGAACAGTACGTGACGTCTCCTCATTTAACCTACCCCAAAAGACCGTGTTCTAACCGTCCCGGACAAGCAGCGGAGCCCCGGAGTAAGCTGTTTGTCACAATATATATATATATATTATTATCAATGTGCATTATTCATGATTATCCACCGCCCCTCAATTTCCATCTGACAGAAGAACTTAATAAAGACTGCATTATGAATTATTATTCATGATTATTTTTATATTTGTTTTTTTTGTTCCTGATAAAATAAATATTTATTTACATTCATGATAATCATAATCACTGACAACAACCCCCCCCCCCACACACCTACAGTACACCAAAGAAAAAGAAAGAATGACAAAACATGAATCAGTTAATTGTTTTTTTAACTTTCAATTCTTATAGTGCTGTGCAAATCAGATTTACATATCAAATTCGAGAAGGGATTTTCCAAAGTGTTACCGTAAACAAAGCCTCAAAGGGTTGTGGGGAGGGGGGGGAGTTGGGTGAGTCATGCGCAGTAATCAGCTAGCTCCCATCTCAAAGAGGATTACACACAGGCGCATAGAGAGGTGATGCTCGGCTAGGGACGGATTAAAAATACAATGGCAAGCTTCAGAAATTGAATGACTGTAGATAAGAGTTTCAAATCCTTGAGCGAGCCTTGTGTGTGTGCATGGGGGAGGGGGGTACAGGGTACAGCTGCAAGAAGGATTAGCTGTGCAGCAGTTCAAAGAAATGACATAATTTCAAAAGGCAGGTCATCATAATAATTTGATCCCTACACCCCCAAATACAGTATATAAAAAGCACAAAATCAACCATGTGCAGTCAAACGCACAGGGTCGCAGTCAAAAGCTACAGCACAGATTGAATATCGTAATATCAAGATGGTTTTTGCAGGCTTGTGGAGAAAATAAAAATAAAAAATGAGAAAAAAAATAAATATTTTTTTGGTCACTCACTCAAGCAAGCAGTGGTGAATTTACAGGCGCATGCGCAGTAATCATCAGCTATCAAGCAGGAATGTGATTGAAACCAGAAAGACACACATTCAAAGGAATGGTGTGGGAGAGGTGTACTGCACTGTAGAGTAGATAAGACGTTGAAATACCCTGCAGTGCAGTACATTATCCTGTGTGTGTGTGCAGGGGCGAGCGAGGGGAGAGCGCTGTATATGCTGAAATGTGATACTGTTACAGTACTGTACATGCCTATGCGTTTCAACAATTTTCAAATGAGACATACAGCACTGCAAATGCATGTATAAATATGCAAATTTAGAATTACTGCGCGCGCACACGCAGACTGTGTACTGACGTAGGTTGAACTGCTAAAGTATTAGACTTCCAAGACAACAGCTCGCGAACGCCCCCCTGAGTTTTTAGACGGTATTGCAGTTTTGCAGACAGCTATAATAAAATGCTAATATTACGAGCGCTAAAATACGCAATTCACTCCGGACCAAAAAAAAAAAAAAACGCATCTGCCCGAGATTATCAGAGCGCCGCGGATCCGGCCGCATTAGGATAAAGGCGGCCGCCACTGTAACCTGTCGCTGTTTGCTTTCTTTCTATTTTTGAAGCACAATTCCCCCCCCAAAAAAACTGTGTTTATAAGGTGATTGCAATGGGAAACAAACTCATGTCACCTGTTTTGTAGGACCCTGGCGTAACATTGTAGTCTTAAGGTATGTTAAAGCAGCAATTCACCTGACTTGCCCTCCTTTTTATTTACAATTTTTTTTTCATAGGTTGAGCTGGGGTGTCTTCTATAGCTGAAGTGCACCATTTTCAGCTCTAGAGGCCCCTCGGATCCTGAGATACTCCCAGCTGTTAAATTGGTGCAAACTTTTTTTAATTTAAAAAAACAAAAAAACATGTGCGGTAGTGTCCAATCGTCATTAACGCACTTTAATAAAAACCCATCAAAGTCTCTCCCAGTTGTTAAATTGGTGCAAACTTTTTTTAATTACAAAAAAAAAAACCTGAGTACCCTGCAACGTCACAGAAATTGCTCCAAATTTGCTGTTTTTAACAGGCAGTAAGTGTAACCGTTTGGTGATGGGGAAAGGAAGTCTGGCTGCCCACTTACCAAGTATAATGAATATGGAACTGCTGAGCAACATAGTATTGCAGACATTATGCTGGGATTTAATAAGCTCAGATATGAAGCATTGTACCATGAAGGCATCATAGCAAAATATGTAACTCCTAAAAATGCTTATTCTCCTGGGAAGAACATTCATGTTCATATTCCTATACATCGTGTGTACAGTTTTACTATACTAAACTTGGATATAAGCAGGGGTTTTACTACTTTGCTGGCTATTGTGCAACTGTCTATGAGGCTCTGTTGCCAAATGTATATTGTTCTGTAATGGTAATTTCGGTATAAAATCCTATCCAGGTAATCTGATTTCCACATGCTGCAGGTGTTCCTTGCTTCAGTCTATTTACATTTTAGTTTCAATGTATATGAGTACTCTTGTAAACCAGAGGTTCCACTAACATAACATGTTGCATAAAATTGCTTGAGATGCAACTTTTCAAGTGGTGTTTTGTACAATGACTGAATGTATGCAAGAACGGTAAAGCAACTTTGCCATAGTATAATCAATGTCTTTTTAGTGCATACTCCATAAAGAAAATATTAAAACAGAAAATAGTGTGGATTTGACAAAACTCACTTTCTAAGCTTATATTTAGATCCTGATTTCATAATTGCTTTTCACAGGTTCTCAGACTAAATCATAGTTTAATTAGCTAAATAATTTTCTGCTTGTTTTAATGTCCACTTAGAAAAACAAGTTGCAAATCTGTGTATAGAATACAATTATACCTGATTGTACTTCTGTAGTAGCTTTAGAAGCATCAGAAACTCTAAAAATATATTATTCTCATATGTGAAAAAACAGAAAGTGAATCCCTGCGAATCTCCCAATTGGGCTAACAATAAATGGGCAAACAAATATACATAGTGAAACATAAGTCTGTAAGAAAAAGGAGACTTTTGTTGCATTCTTTGATCAAATAATGACAAGCCTGCTAACCAACGTCAAGGTAAGTCTCAGGTCCCTATGCTAAATGCATACAAATGTTCTGTGAATATTATGCTCATGCTTTCAAAATTTTAATTGTAAGCAGGATGGCTTGCTGCAAAGGATTCTTACAAATTACTTTTTCATATGTGCTCTATTTTGAAGAAATAGATTTTAGTTGCGACAGCTTGTCAAATGGGCTAAATCAAAAGCATCGGCTATTACTTTTCCTTTTCAACTTAATGTAATTTAGTATTGATTTTGCTTAAAGGGAGGCATAACCAATAATTAAGTGACATGTAACGTTGCACTGCCAGTACCTAAAAAGAGAACGGTCACCAGTACACTGAGTCTTTATAAAGTAAAGACTCTGCCAGTCAAGAGAGTGCCTTGGTTATTACTGACCGCAAGGGAATCCTGGCGTGACTTCGGCAAAACATTCCCAAAACCGTAAAAAAACAAAAAGTGAACTGCAGTGTGTTATCTCTCTGGACTGCAAGTAAACTTGCCACAGAGCACTGCCCAGGCCTCGGCTGTCTGCAGAAGCACCTGCTCTCTACACGAGGTATCCCACCCGTACTTGAGACATAACAAATCTCAAAGGTCTGTGCACAGTAATGCAAAAACGTAATGGAATCTGGAAGCAATGGTACCTCTGCTAACTCAGAGGGCTCCCAGAAAGCACACCAAACAAAACACTTGCAAAAATATAGCAATTAAAAAGTAGAGTCACAAACCACGAGCCAACATGGTCAGACGATTGCTATTAAACTAAGAAGTTTAATAGGACGGGTACAGTCCACACAGGTTACAATAAGCAGCAGTAAAATAAAATGTGAAGGCACATACAAATCCTAATACTTGGACTGTAGCAGTATGGGTGCCTCCAGCCAAAGTAAAATCCATGGGGATTGGAGTGGGTCTTTGGAGCAGGGCTTGCTTACAAGGATTAAGGTATAATATAATTCCAGTGTCAGTCTGCTCGAAGGGAGGTTCTTTAAACTTCTCCCGTTTTAAATATATTGTGGTTCAAATTGCCAAATCATGAAGTTTCTAGACAGTGGTTTGGGCCAATAAGGGGGCAAGTTGTCTAAATCTGCTCCTAGGTCTAATGGGCCAATCGGGAACACTGGGCAGGTATTAGCTGGCAGCCTATGGAGTGGAATTTTTGAGCAAAGGGAGCTCTCCCGGTGGGAGACCAGTACATGTAGGTGGTTGGATGCTGCAGTGCGTGGGGTCTGGAGATGGATGATGGCTGCAGGGTGCTGGCCACAGCAAAAGGACTCCACAATGCCCCAAATTAAATTGTCCTGTGACAGCCATTAAATTGTAATTGAGCACAACAAGCTGTGGACCTGCCTGAAGGAAATGGGCACACCACCACACCTGACCGAACTCATAAGATCACTTTATCAAGACCAAGAAGCTACAGTCCAAACGCCATACGGAGACACAGATTGGTTCAAGATCGGAAAGGGCACACGCAAAGGATGCATCCTATCACCAGCAGATTTCAACATGTAAGCAGAAGCTGTCATGCGGCGAGCAGGCCTGTGTGAGCCCAAGATTGCCGTGAAAATAGGGGGCAGAAACAACAACCTCCTCCGATATGCCGACGATACCAGAGATGTGGTTGTGTAGCGCACAGCATCCAAAAACGAAAGCAGGTCTGGCGAAAGCTTTCTTTATTGTTAGCAAGGCATAAAACAGAGGGACGCAACCCTTCAACGCGTTTCGTGCATAGCACTTTGTCAAGAAGTGCCTTTACACGATATACAGCCACTTAAATACAAGAGATCGGTCAACTCTCGCGATATGTGAGTTGACCGATCTCTTGTATTTAAGTGGCTGTATATCGTGTAAAGGCACTTCTTGACAAAGTGCTTTGCACGAAACGCGTTGAAGGGTTGCGTCCCTCTGTTTTATGCCTTGCTAACAATAAAGAAAGCTTTCGCCAGACCTGCTTTCGTTTTTGGATGCTGTGCGCTACACAACCACATCTCTGCAATTTATCCCATACGGCGGCACGCATTGGAAGGGAGACTCTGTAGGTGAACAAGGAAGTGAGTACTTAGAGGGGGCTATCCCAATGAGGTGAAGGAGGGTGTCCTAGGGCAACTTCCCCAACCTTCAGGGCTTTCTGGTGCCCCCCCCCCCATCTTTATGGACTGAGTATACAACCAAATGATACCTTAATACCCAGTGTTCTCCCTTTCCTCAGAAGCACACACACAGAACTGTGAGCACCATTGTTCTATTTCTAACACTGCCGACGATACCACCCTGCTGGCTGTAAACAAGAAGGCTCTCGAACATCTGATCGTGAAAGTCAAAGAAGAAAGTGAGAAGGTTGGACTGCGCCTGAACATTAAGAAGACAAAGATCATGAAAACCGCAAAAAATGCGAAAGTTAATATCAAGATCAACAATGAAGAAATTGAAGTGGTTAAAGATTTCATCTTTCTTGGCTCCAAAGTTGATGGCGACTGCACCCCTGAGATCGAGAGACGGCTGACACTTGGAAGAAATGCAATATCTGATGCACCCTGGACAACCTGACGGATCACTGCCCCTTCATCTCTGAGAGATTGATGGACTTCTGATTCGAGTACAGATACCGGATGGTGGTGATTTTGTCACGAAATGCTTTTAATCCTTGTACCCTTGTGAGTTCATTTCTTCCCCCTCCCTCCCTTTCCCATAATTAAATATACGGTTTTATACTATGGGGCGTGCGCTCTCTCCTCTCTCTTTTCTATATCTCTCTATCTCTAGCTCTCTATCTATCTCTCTCTCTCTCTCTCTCTCTCTCCATCATCTCTCCACCATCTCTCCACCATCATCCTCCCCCATCATCCCCCCCCATCATCCTCCCCCATCATCCTCCCCCACACACTCCCCATCATCCTCTTACACACACTCCCCATCATCCTCCCCCATCATCCTCTTACACACACTCCCCATCATCCTCCCCCATCATCCTCTTACACACACTCCCCATCATCCTCCCCCATCATCCTCTTACACACACTCCCCATCATCCTCCCCCATCATCCTCTTACACACACTCCCCATCATCCTCCCCCATCATCCTCTTACACACACTCCCCATCATCCTCCCCCATCATCCTCTTACACACACTCCCCATCATCCTCCCCCATCATCCTCTTACACACACTCCCCATCATCCTCCCCCATCATCCTCTTACACACACTCCCCATCATCCTCCCCCATCATCCTCTTACACACACTCCCCATCATCCTCCCCCATCATCCTCTTACACACACTCCCCATCATCCTCCCCCATCATCCTCTTACACACACTCCCCATCATCCTCCCCCATCATCCTCTTACACACACTCCCCATCATCCTCCCCATCATCCTCTTACACACACTCCCCATGAGTCTTTTGAAATTCAGTATTGAAGGAGAAAAACCTCACTTGCTTGTTGATTATGTTTTTCTCTCTGTTGCTGTTTGTGGAAGGTCAGGATCCTCCAGTGTGTGGTCCGCTGATTTGGCACAGAAGTAGGTAGGGTTTGCGTTACACCACCAAGGAAAAAACAAGGTAGAGAGGGCAACTCCAAAGATTTATTTATTTATAAAATGTTTTGCCAGGAAGTAATACATTGAGTTGCCTCTCGTTTTCAAGTATGTCCTGGGCATAGTTAATATGACAAATAATACATGGTTACAAATACAGTTACATAAATGAACAGGGTATACATTATATACAATACATTGCATGCACAGTTGGAGAAGATGTATATTATAGGCTTATGTAACAGTTACAGACCAGATTAAAATGTGAGACAGCCTTAGTTTTGAAAGAACTTAAGCTGGTGGTGGATATGAGAGTCTCCGGTAGGTTGTTCCAGTTTTGTGGTGCACGGTAAGAGAAGGAGGAGCGGCCGGATACTTTGTTGAGCCTTGGGACCATGAACAGTCTTTTGGAGTCTGATCTCAGATGATAAGTGCTGCATGTGGTAGGGGTGAAGAGCTTGTTCAGATAGATGGGTTGCTTGCCCAGAAAGTATTTGAAGGCAAGACAGGAAAGGTGAACTTTGCGCCTGGACTCGAGTGATGACCAATCTATTTCTTTGAGCATTTCACAGTGATGTGTGTTGTAGTTGTATTGGAGAACGAAACGACAAATTGAATTGTAGAGGGTGTCAAGCTTGCCAAGGTGGGTTTGGGGTGCCGAGCCATATACTATGTCTCCATAGTCGATAATTGGAATTAGCATCTGCTGTGCAATACGCTTTCTGACCAGCAGGCTTAGGGAGGATTTGTTCCTGTAAAGTACACCTAGTTTATTTGGTCATAAAAAAATAAAATAAATAAAAATGGCAAAAACGGGCCAACATGTTTCATATCTGATGGTTTAGCCTGCTTTGACAGTGCGCAGCCAATTCATTTCCGGGTTCGCGTTACACTTAAATACCCTGAGCTGAGGGTTATTTGAATAGGGACCTTGACAAAGCGCTTGCAGCGCAAAACATGTTGGCCTGTTATTTGCCCTTTTTTATGATCAACTAAACTATCTTTGGAGTTACCCTCTCTACCTCCATTTTTCCCTTGGTGGTGCAACGCAAACCCTACCTACTTCTTTTCTCAACTAAGTATCTTCTATAAGAAGTCAACATTTCAAAGTGAATTCCAATCGGCTTCCGACCAAATCACTCCACAGTATGATCCTTTTAAAAATTTGCATCTAAATCCAAAGTGGTATGGAACGGGGACAGCTGACTGGTGCAATATTACTAGATTTTGCAAAGGCTTTCAATACTGTTGTTCATGCTATGGTTTAACGCTTATTTTCCAGGAAGATCCCAATGTGTTTATCTCGGGCTCCAACACTAACCAATTGGAAATTACCTATTGGGTCCCCCAAGGCTCTGTTCTGGGACCCTTCATTTTTTCTGTCTTATAAATTATCTGTCCACATCTTCTCTGTATATGAAAGCTGCTGATACTATTTGATATGCATGCAGTCGCAAGACTCTGTCCTTGAAAATGTACTTCAATCTGCTTTCTCAAAGGTTGAAAATATGATCACCCAAAACTGTTTTTAAACACTGACAAAATAGTCTGATGTTTGGGACAAAGGCTACAATTTGTAAGCTGCCCGTGACAGAGCTACTGATTAGAACCTGCTCTAAAACTAACATTGCCTCAGTTACTAGCTTTAAATATTTGTTAATATGGCTTGTCTCCAATTTAACATTCGGTTTGCATATTGACAAACTGATATCCAAAATCTATTCCAAACTGGGTGTACGTTATAGAAATAAATCCTTCCTAAGACCATTGGTCAGAAATCGCATCACACAGCAGATGCTAATGCCAATTATCGACTATGGGAATAAAGTTTATGGTATATTCAAACATGACATTCTTATCAACCCATAAATGCCATTTTTGTTTTACTAGGTAACTTCAACACTCAACAATGTGATATGCTAACTGAGCTCGGTTGGCTATCCCTTGAGTCCAGAAGTAGCGTACATATTTCCTGTCTTACCTTCACATACTTTATGGACAATTTACCAAATTATCTGAGCAGGTTTCTCGCCCCTACTGTACACAACACTCAACTCCTTTTGGATCCATCTCCAGATACTTGCTTATAGTCCCACTGTTCAATAAAGAATTTGGTTGCTCTTCCTTTTACTGAACACCGCACTGCTGGGACCATTTCTCTGAGTCCCTCAAATCAGTTTCATGTGCAAGTTTCTTCAAGACTAGCTGTTTCCCATTTGATTAATGAGTAACTGACACTCCAATTTTACGCGAATAGAGTGGAATTCAGGAGTAATCTCACCACCAATATCATTCGTTACATCGTTATATTAGAGGCATATCTTACAGTATACCTTTTGGATACTACATCCATTAGCTGTCTCAGACATGCGCTACTATTTAGGTTTTATTTAGTTTGTTTTCGAATAATCAATAGCATTTTATTATTTTGAATTTTGACCATTAGTGAGTGCATCAATAGGGATTCTTGTTCTGTTTCTCTCCTGTTTCCCATTTGAAACATGTTTGTAACTGTAAATTGTAATGTTGTCACCTTTACTTTGTTCTCAGGACATAATTGAAAACGAGAGGTAACTGTTAATCTATCGTTTTCCTGGTAAAAGTTTAATAAATAATAACCTGATGCTTAATGTTGCACAGATCTTTTTCTAACTTTTGTTTAAAAATCTTCAGCTTTAAGCGGTTTATTATTTCCCTGGCATCTGCTGCTACCCTGGCAAGCCTTGTTGTCTTAATGAGTGTGAATGGCAGTGACCATTTTAACCTCCCAGGAGACAAATTTCAAACATCACAATTCACCAGAATTGAACTTCAGAATTTAAAAACGGCAGCCTACACAGTTTAAAAAATAATATATTTATTTTTATGGTGGCTAGAGTGGATTGCATCTAATACTGTAGTTAAAGCAGCAGCCAGTTCCTCCCGCATATAGTGCCCAACCTATGGCGCGGGGGTCCAGGCCTTGGCCAGTGGCGGAGTGAAGCCCACCCAGGAAGCCGGTAGCCATTAACTTTAAGGTTGCATTAGATTGAAGTTGTAAAAAGATGTAACCTCCCCACAAAAACTTTACTATAACAAAATGTACTACCTTTTTAAAACAGTTAAGTTCTTCACAATTCGGTCTGGCAGCAAAAGGTTAAAGACTTTGTAAGATGCAGGGCAGTACTGTAGATGAATATTTACGCAAAGTAAAGATTTCTCAAATAGATACACATTTCTGATATTGTGCCAACAGACCTGTGCTTCATATGAATAGTACTTTTATTTCTTTTTTTTTCAAGTTGGGTGAAGTTTAAAAAGAAGTGATTTGGACAGGGGGAACATTTTCGTTTTGGTAAATTAGATCACTTTGTAGGAGAGACGAAAAAAAATGAGCTTGCGCTGTCATGAGGTCATTGATCTGTTTATGTCCAAGGGTCTCACTATATTTTTTTTGCTTTGTATAGAGATTTTTAACCTTCTCAGTAGAGCTTTCAATCTAATTTATGGCGCATTGGGAGATAAAGTGGCTGACACTTAAGTTCATACCGGGTTTACCCACTTCAAAGACGGCTTTCCTACCACTATGCTATTTAGCACATAGTAAAGCAGGAATCACTGCTAGTTTCTTTTTTGTTTTAATGTTTTTGATGCCGGTGGTCTGCCATTCAGGGGAGACAAAATGGCATCCAAACTATGAACCAGCAGGGAGCCACAATGTATGATGATGCAGCTTCCTATGGGATGAACACGTGGTTATCTTAAATAAAAAATAAAACAAGGAAGTGCACTGGCACCAAAAACTGTGTATCGGGAACGGGTTTCATGCAAGATGGGCCCAATAATATGATGACTGGAAGGGACATATTGAGAGCAGAACAGCTAAAAATGTTACTTGTCCACCACAGCGCTGGAAAGACCATGGTTGCAGATGGACTGCATTGGTGGCATAGTTGTTAATCCCCACTCTCTGATTCCCGTTGTTGCCTCAGAATATCTTGCACAGCACTACATAAAGGACGTGACTTTTAAAAGCCGTGCTGTTATTAATAAGTGTACCATTACTACTGCTGCTCTACATGCATAGTCCTTCCCTTTTGTGTGTATGTATATGTGTACACACACACTTGTGTGAAAAAGAAAGTACACCCTCTTTGAATTCTATGGTTTTACATATCAGGACATAACAATCTGTTCCTTAGCAGGTCTTAAAATTAGGTAAATCCAACCCCAGATGAACAACAACACATGACATATTACACCGTGTCATGATTTATTTAACACAACTAAAGCCAAAATGGAGAAGCTGTGTGTGAAAAACTAAGTACACCCTTACTGCTTCCATGGGAATTAAGATGCTAAGTAGCAGACGTGCTGCTAATCAAATGCCCTTGATTAATTGATCATCAGCAAGTGTGACCACCTCTATAAAAGCCGAAGTTTTAGCAGTTTGCTGGTCTGGAGCATTCAGGTGTGTGTTAACACAATGCCAAGGAGGAAAGACATCAGCAATGATCAGCGTCCCACCACTGCCACCAGTTAATATAAGCCTGTCATGGTAGACCAGGTCTTACCAACACATTTAATACCGGATTCTGGATTGAGCGCACAAGATGGGCAAAATAAATTGTAATGCATTTCCTTTTAAGACAAACACACAATATTCACAATTACAGTCAATAAAACACTTACTGGGATGGGGAAACGAAATCAAATGTCCACAGAGCGAATCAAAGTCTCTGGGCATCCCTGCACGCATGCAAGTGGGTGCGCGGTTTGAGTCCTGCGACAGTCCTTGGCTAGGGGCGCAACTTGCCAGTCCTATATCTCCGCCAAAAGGAATTCTTTCGTAAAGTCCTTACAGGATTTGTTCGGGAATCCATAGCTCAAACGAATTCTGGAAGAGGGTGCAAATATTCGTTATGATATAGGTTAACCCCTCACACTCCATAACCGCTGACGCTAAACCTTGGACTTTTCTTGGTTGATCTTGGGTGAATCTGACCTGGGACTGGGCTGCAGGCATTTTTATAGGGTTACGGGTCCTATACCTAACATATACACCCAATCCTCTTGTGGGAATAATTTGCCCCACCTATCCCAGACTTGCCAGTACCTTACAAAGAGGGCAGAAGTTGCTTCCCGGTTTACACAGAGCATGTGCTAACCTCACACCTGAACTACTTGGCATACCGGGCCCAACCTCTTACCTGGCGACAGTAAGTCTGGGGTTTGGCTACCAAGTGTGAAGTGCCCATACTGCACACCAGTATCTGGTACTTAACAATATCCCGGCCACCCTAACACCTAGGATCTCTGAGGCTTTTCAACTCCGGACTTCTCTTACACACGGTAGCACCATCTTAGCAGGGTGCCCTTTGAAGTCCAGAGATGAAAAATCCCTCAGCTCATTCGTTAACATATGGGCATGTTTAATGGATTTATTGTCGGACCGACAGAAAGGGTTTTCTGCCTTTGCATTTAAAACACCATTGAAATACAGTATGTTTATAAATGTATGTTCTGCATGTGTAACAAATATAAAATTCATATGTATGTTCATGGTACATGTGTAACTGACTAATTTTTGGAGTGCAGAGTGCTAGCTCTTTCCTAGCGCAAGTTTACACTTAATTGAATGGGCTCTGTGATGTGGTTTGTGGTTTGACCTATAATTGGTCTGGGTTACAAGCCGGCATACAATGTATCCGTGTTGGCTTTTGATCGGTAACCGCAGACACACGCCAACAATTCAGCTTAAGTGGATAACAAGACCGCTGGATACATTTTTACAAGGTGGCACTTCAGCTAGACCGCAAACCACTTATCCAATTGACTTTGCGGTTTAGAGGTCTACGGCTTAGGAAGTGATACCCATCTTCAAAGCAGTCATTTATTCACAGGCACGCTTCTTCACTTAGTGCTTGGTTCAGCATTAGAATCTCCCCCTTGTGTCATCAATACAGTTAGCACATTTTCATTCATTCATTGAACTGCAGCTAGCTTCAGAGCTGCAAAATAAAGACAATAAAGGTAGTGCAGGGGAAAACATAGGCTGATGGTTGCAATACATTTTAACCCCTTCTGTCCCAACACGGTTTTTAGAGTTAACCAGCCGGGCATAATACCTTTTATTATTGGCCTGGTTAACCCGCTCACCGCCACAGCCATTTCCAAACAATTTAAAGTCCATCATTCTACAGTGAGAAAGATTATTCAAAAGTGGGAAAACATTCAAGACAGTTGCCAATCTTCCCAGGAGTGGACTTCCCAGCAAATTCACCCCAAGGTCAGACTGTGCAATGCTCAGAGAAATGGCAAAAAAAACAAGAGTTACTTCTCAGACTCTACAGGCCTCAGTTAGCATGTTAAATGTTAAAGTTCATGACAGTACAATTAGAAAAAGACTGAACAAGTATGGTTTGTTTGGAAGGGTTGCCAGGAGAAAACCTCTTCTCTCTAAAAAGAACATGGCAGCACGGCTTAGGTTTGCAAAGTTGCATCTCAACAAACCACAAGACTTCTGGAACAATGTCCTTTGGACAGACGAGACCAAAGTGGAGATGTTTGGCAATAATGCACAGCGCCACGTTTGGCGAAAAACAAACACAGCATATCAGCACAAACACCTCATACCAACTGTTAAGCACGGTGATGGTGCAGTGATGATTTGGGCTTGTTTTGCAGCCACCGGACCTGGGAACCTTGCAGTCATAGATTCAACCATGAACTCCTCTGTATACCAAAGTATTCTAGAGTCAAATGTGAGGCCATCTGTACGACAGCTAAAGCTTGGCCGAAATTGGGTCATGCAACAGGACAATGATCCCAAGCACACCAGCAAATTTACAACAGAATGGCTGAAAAAGAAAAGAATCAAGGTGTTGCAATGGCCCAGTCAAAGTCCAGACCTCAACCCGATTGAAATGCTGTGGCTGGACCTTAAGAGAGCTGTGCATAAACGAATGCCGACAAACCTCAATGAATTGAAGCAACGTTGTAAAGAGTGGGTCAAAATTCCTCCACAACGATGTGAGAGACTGATAAAGTCATACAGAAAATGATTGCTTCAAGTTATTGCTACTCAAGGTGGTTCTTCAAGCTATTGAATCATAAGGTATACTTAGTTTTTCACACATGGCTTCTCCATTTTGGCTTTATTTTTGTTAAATAAATCATGACACGGTGTAATATGTCATGTGTTGTTGTTAATCTGAGGTTGTATTTACCTCATTTTAAGGCCTGCTAAGGAACAGATGATTGTTATTATGTCCTGATATGTAAAACCATATAATTCAAAGAGGGTGTACTTTCTTTTTCCCACAAGTGTGTGTGTGTGTGTGTATATATGTTTATATACTCACACACACTCACACACACACACACACATTCACACAAAGAGAAAAAGAGAGGCATACTCTCCTAGTGTAATAATGCTTAGACAATTTATTACACTATTAAAAACAACAGTAGTTCAACTCACAAACGTCGGCTGGCAAATCACATTTTTGAGTATAATAGTCAGTCCCCCAACTCGGCTGTATATACTCAAGACCGCTTACACACGTTTTAGTCTGCGTTGTACGTCTTCAGGATCAACCGGAAGTGGTATCGGTGCCCGCCAAGCTCAGTCCCCCGGCTGAGTTGTAACTGAACTCGTAGTTTTGTCAAATTTCTGTAACTGACCCACGATTAGTAAGCCGGGTTGTCCTTTACTGGGCTTCACACATTACAGTCCTGTGACAAAAAGTGCAGATTTGCTGGGAATTTTGACCGGCTTCAAACATGGCGGCGCCCTGTCACTGATGCCACCGGGAGCCCCCAGCGACGCCGACTCCCCCGCATCTGCCCCACCGGAATGAGGGTAAGGGAGGGGGAACCGAAGGACCGGGGAGCCAGAGGGGACCTGGCTTTATATATATATATATATATATATATATATATATATATATATATATATATATATATATATATATATATATATATATATATATATATATATATATATATATAATCTCTTTATCTATCTATATCTATCTATATATATTTCTCTTTATCTATATATATATATAGATAGATAGATAGATATAGATAGATATAGATATATATATATCTAGCTATATATCTATTGTCCACTTGTCCGCCAGTTTTCACACACCCTGGACAACTAGATATTTCAAGCTCTGCTTAATGGAAAAGGAACAACTTCTCAGTTGCAATCAACCTTTATTTGCTAGCCACCACGATTAAGAAATTGATATTTTGTATATTTTTTGCAAGTTTTCTACAACATTCTGTTTATTCTCTTGACTGCTTGTGAGCTGACCTTTTCAGTGAATTGTCTATCCGTAGTAATTGCAACCTCTCAACTGGTTTTGGGGGAGTTGACTATGTCATCAGTGTATGTGTGTGTATTTTAAATAATGCATTTTATCTGCCATGTAAAACAGCAGACCATGCAGTTCAATGTTGTATTGTTTTGTACTGTATTCTTTGCAAAAGAGGGGTCTTGTGCTGGATATGCAAAACTCTCATTTCTGTATGTTATGGTTGGTTATCACAGAAGCTCTCCGTTTTCAATACTTTCAATATTTAACCTGGGAGGTTTCATAGCAAAAGACACATGAACGGGATAATAATTTGAAATTAGACTAGTTGGGAAAATCTATGAAAGTACTCTTTATAGGGGCATCGCAACGTACCGAATCAAAACAAAATTGTATCCGACCTATCGTTCTATATAGTTGACTTCTTTAGAAAGTTACTTTTATGGGTGGCAATCTATCTGAGATCTGACTCCAAAAGCGTGTTCGTTGTCCCAAGGTTCAGATGGAACAATCTACCGGAGACTCTCACAGCCGCCACCAGTCTAAATTCTTTCAAAACTAAAGCTATCTCACATTTTAATCTGGTATGTAACTGTTACATACGCCTATAATATATATATTATCTCTAACTGTGCATGCAATGTCTTGTATATAATGTATACCCTGTTCACTTATGTAACTATGTATTGTAACCATGTATTTGTCATTATTACTCTATGCCCAGGACATACTTGAAAACGAGAGGTAATTCTTAATGTATTACTTCCTGGTAAAACATTTTATAAATAAATAGTGATGGTGCTAATCGTGGATCTATCTCACAGAAACTCCCATTGAAGTCAGTGGGAGCATCCTTGCAATAGTGCCACGATCAGCACCATCGCAGTTTAATGAACAATTCCCTGAATCTTAAGGATTCATGAAACATTTTCCCATCAGGGGTGCTGGTTTGCAAATTCAGAAGTATATTGCAAAGTCGACATGTGAACCCCTAGATTTAATATGAAATAAAAATGAACCCATGTGTTTTAGTATACTGTAGTGTCAAAAAATCAAGATAGACCTTCCATTTCACAGTATAGGAAAAGGGCAGTTTTAGAGAAGAATATTCTTAATCTGTTACTTTCTAGGTTCTACTTGGTAACACAATTTTAAAGTTGGTGATTATATTTGTACTGAAGTATGAAATATGATTTTTATGCACTTGGTGTTTAATTTCTGCACTCCTCTTACTGACATCTGTACTACTGTTTTATAACAGGTCTACTTAAATGACTCTCACAATCAAATGGTGGTCCATTGGGCTGGAGAAAAAAGCAACGTGATAGTCGGATTAGCCAGAGATAGTCTGGCGTTGCTTGGTCCTAAGAGCAGCGATGTAAGTATAATTTGTTGTCTTTCATTCTGTAGCTAACATTTGCTTTTTCTTCAATAGCAGAAATGCTTAAAAATATTTCTTACATTTTTCTTTGTTTACATGAGATGCATTTATTATTTTTGTCACCAAAAAAATAATAATCTACCTGGATCCATATTTGATTAAGGACTGTTAATGTGGCACCCAACCTTGTGTTTTAGTGGTGACTGGGATTACGGTATGTGAGACCTGTTTGATAAATTTGCTTTACGTTTGTTGCTTGTGATTTGAACTGATTATACGAAAATCATTGACTTATGTTGTACAGCTGTGTGTGCATGGTAGTGTTTCAATATTGCTTACTATGACTGACGGTAGGGGGTAGCCAGGCTATCAAATATAGGTTTAAGCCCTGTTTGTTTACATCCGTGTGTTGGGTTTATAGAGTGTCAGCTCTTGAGCTCAAGGTTGGTACATGCATTACCTGTAATTGTGTGACTCGCCACTAGGGGTCCCCGTTTCAGCACAGCCCAGAAAGGTAAATGGGGCATAGGGATGTGGTGTGTCCCTGAAACAGTCAAGGGGGTCCCTAGGTTAATGGGAATACCCAGTAAATGCCCAGGTCGCCCAGAACAGTATAGATGTTCTGGGGGGTACTCCAAATCATCTATAAGTTTGTGAGGGGACTTTTAGAATCCGTAGTCAATGCAATAGTGGGTGGCTAGTGAAAAATAACATGCAGCTTTTTACTCTATTTCCCATACCAGACAGACAGGTTTTTAAAGTGTATATTTTATTAACAAAGTGTGTTAAGTACATGTATGCTTTGTGCACATTAAAATGAGGCACAGGGATGAAAAGTGTTCCTGTAGCTGCGGGAATCGCTAGGTAACATAGGGATACCCCAGTGAGTGCCAAGGTGTCCCAGAACCTGTATTGGGTTTGTGGGCTTTGGAAGTCCCCTGTAAAGTATAGAAAAACCTGACCTGTTTTGGGTCGTTTGCGGTTCCCTGTGTCGTAGAAACTCCACATTTTGGGAGTGTAAGTTTTAGGTGGGATATTGGGGCGAAAATGTATTCCTTTTGTTTGCAGCAGTTCTGGGGGCCCAGCTACTGTTAGTTCCTGATTCTCCCCGGCGTGCAGGCACTATTTGTGGGTTCGCGGAGTGAATTACATTGGGGCTGCACTGTGTCCCCTAGAGTCCTGGTTTTCGCGCTCAGATATCCCCAACTAATTTCCACACGTGTGTATAAGGTTCCACAACGTTTATACTTTATTAAAGTATGGTTCAGAGAGTGTTAAACTGTATGTTTAAAAATCCATGTAGTCAGCCTAAGGCCACGTTTATAGGGCCAGCGACGCGACCGATGACATCGCCACTTGCAAAAGTTGCACTTTTGTTTGGAGCGACGCCGCTGGCGACAAGGCCAGTGACGTCATGAAGGGGGCGGGCAGAGTGCAGCAGGCGCTCTGTAATTGGTGTACAGACAGTCACGTGGCGATTCTCTCCCAAATTTCAATGGCTTCCAAATTTTTGTCGCTCCGTTGCTCTTACTATAAGCGCATGCAACGGATTCAATGTATTTGTTTTGGCGCGTTGCCGGGCACTATAAGCGCAGCCTAAAGCATTTGCATGAGAGACATGATGTCTACCTAGCCCTCTGGCCTTAAAAGAAATTCAGGTTATGGAGGTGTCTGGCCATTTAGTAGCAAGGAGGGGCAGAGGAAAAGGCCCTAACAGCCATTTGGGTTCTGTCAGACAATGCGGAGCCTTTCCGGCAGATAGCCAAGCTCCTTTCTCTGACATCAGCCAAAAGCCTGTCTCTGATTGGCTGCTGAGAATATTCTCACAGAGGTATTATAACCCCTTGCGCAATTTAGATTGGTGCTTAGAATCTTGGATAACTATCAAAGTCCAGTGAGTCAAATTCCAGATCTGGAGAGAAGGGAGGTGTGGCGTTTGGAACTGCAGGCTGATTTCAGTTTCAGGACATTCAGGCTAATTCTCAGAAGAAAATATTTAGGTTTCCCTGCACCTAGGAGCGTAGTTGTGTACCCAGTTCCTAAGTAAGTGTGTTTTTTGCCTGGTTTTTTTTTGTGTAACATTGTGTGTTTGCCTTTTCCTGTGAATACATTTTCAATTTATTTTATTGCTATTGCTTTTGCTCAATGCATGATCCAGATAAAAAGGTGTAGATGCATGGTCTCCAGTGAGAACGACTCATTTTCAATCGGCTATGGAACAACTTCTCAATGTCAGGAAAGCTCTGAGCTCCGTTCAAACAATTGGCGGTCACAGGCTTCCCTGCCATAGACACTTCACAGCATATTAAATAGGAACCTATATGGGAAGCTGTGGACTTTCTGTAAGTACTTTCTTATGCATCTAGATTTTTTTTATCATGTTTCTTTTTGCCTGTTGACAACTCTTTAATCTTTGTGTGTGTGTTCGGTCTACATTCCCCCCCCCCCCCCCCCTGTTTGTTGGTCTGGTCAGGTATAATTGTTACCGATTCACTGCTATCATGACTAATCTTATGCTACATGTTCATTGGGATGCACTGAGCCTTGTAGCAGAAGGTTACATAGCAACCACTGTTTCAGGTGTTGAGTCATATGCCTGGAGGGATTAACTGGTTTTATGGGTAGAGAAACTAAAACCCAGACTGAAATCATACTTACATTAAAAAAAAAAAAACATTTTTCTATAGGGATTTTTTTTTTTACGTATTATAAGTTTTGAACATTTGTGCTAGACTTGATTTAATGTTTAGATGAATAATATGAAATCAGCTTGCTTTGCTTACTGACAATATTGATCAAGAATAGCATGTGCGTGCCGGAGGGAAAAATACATTTCCCAGGTGTGTTTAGTTCCTGGTATCTTTGTCCCTCTTGACACGGGACCAAACGATAAGCAGAAAAGCCCCAGGGATTCAGAACAATAAACTGCTCCCTCCCCTAGGGATCCACTCCTTACACGTTTTGGTTACTGGCCTGTTGAAATGTCACCTGTGTATCATATCAAAGCACAAAGCATACCATTTTTCTTTTAATACCAGGAAATAGTTGCTTTCTTTTTATGCTTCCCTCACCCTTTTTGTGATTTTTAAACTTGTTGCTTTGCAAAACAGTGAGATGCATGTCCCTTTGCCGGGGAACTGTTTAATGATAATAATAATAATGTAATACTTATTGTAGAATATATAAAGTAGACTTTAACCAGTGGCCTAAATGTGATGGCAGTAAGGCTCACACTGCCTTTTATTTTGACACCAAAAGTTAAACTAATAAAGACTGTTTTTCAGAAAAGTATTACGGTTTCAAAAAGAGTATTAAAAAAAAAAAAAAAAAAAAAAGTTTATTTACATTTATAAAAAAATCTTTTATTTATTTTAGAAAGGCCCTCCATTTTTACTGCATATATTACTTAAATGTTTCTCAAATATATTCCAAAGGTCTTTACCCCAAAGATTAATTTAGATCGGTTTTAATAGGGCACTGTACCACTACTTTTTGTTTTACTTACTTTTTAAAATCCCAATAAAAACAATGGACAAAAATGAAAAAGTGGGAGGGGAAACAATATTACAGTGGAAAAATAGAAAAGACAAGAAAATCAGATAAAGATATTAAATACAGGACATACAACAGTAATGTTACATGCATACATTCCAATATTGAAAGGATAGAGTAAGTTTAAGTCTATGTTTTCTACAGTTAGAATTGATGGAGAGATCTGGAGCTGAAGAGAGAAAAAAACAAGGCCATCTACTACAGAGCTGAACTTCAGGTCCTAAATCTTTTCACAGAATTTCTAATACTTAATAAGAAGAAAAAAACAAGCTTTACCATAGAACATAGCTCACAAAACATATTTATAGTTTGCAAAATAAGTAGGATGTAATTAATGATTCACAATGACACATTTATGAGCCACAATGATCCGAGAGGTAGATAGAGTATTTGCTTATTTACTGTAGTGTTGGCCTATGTAGAAGGCAAAACCGGGGATCCGTATGTATTTGGACACCATCATTCCTGTTTATTATAGGGTTAAAGAGGAGGATTTTAAGGCAACGCTACCGTATGTGAATAAAAGACCCAATTTGGCCACAACCTTTCCAACTTAAAGGGAAAATGCTTTATAATACTGGTGCATATCGAAAGCCTGATCTGTCTAAAACAGGATTAATCAAAATACTGAAACCACCCCAAGAATCACCAAACCCTTGCGAAATTCAGCATTCCTAGAAAAAAGGTCCAAGGAGGATTGACGCGTGTGCTCATGTGCGAGTGCACAAAGTGTTCAGAAGAAACGGGAACCCTTTTTTGTCATATTTTGCAGTTGCAGAAAATGTTTCATAAAAAGTTGAGCAGTTATAGGTCTGTCATAGTACAGTACATTACACAATAATTTGATTATTTAATACATATTTTTGGTGTGTGTGTGTGTGTGTGTGTGTGTGTGTGTGTGTGTGTGTGTGTGTGTGTAATATATATATACAGACATACATATACACACATTCTGATGGACACGTGTATCGATCTAGATCAGGGTGGGGAACCTTTTTTCTGCCAAGGGCCATTTTGATATTTATAAAATCATTTGAGGGCCATACAAAATGATCAACTTAAAAATTATCCTGCTATATTTGGTCAAACATTTAATGAACTCACCACTAATGTGATGGCTGGAACTGCTTCTCCTTGGGTGACTGATTTGACTCTTGGGTGGTGGGTGACTATGACTGACTGCGGGTTGGTGTCTGTGCACACGCATATGCACACGCGCGCGCACACACACACACAGAAATCGGGCAGGGGGGAGGGAAATCAGACTCTCAGACTCTCTCTCTCTCTCTCTCTCTCTCTCAGACTCTCTCTCAGACTCTCTCTCAGACTCTCTGACCCACTCTCTCTCTCAGACTCTCTGACCCACTCTCTCTCTGACTCTCTGACCCACTCTCTCTCTCAGACCA
>NC_134488.1:58469627-58472524 GCF_040206685.1 Ascaphus truei | reverse complement strand
TGACCCACTCTCTCTCTCTCTCTGACCCACTCTCTCTCTCTCTGACCCACATCTCTCTCTCTCTACCTGACCACTCTCTCTCTCTGACCCACTCTCTCTCTCTGACCCCACTCTCTCTCTCTGACCCTCTCTCTCTCTCTCTCTCTCTTCTCTCTCTCTCTGTCTCTCAGACTCTCTGACCCACTCTCTCTCTCTGACCCACTCTCTCTCTCAGACCCACTCTCTCTCTCATACTCTCAGACCCTCTCTCTCTCTCTCTCTCTCTCTCTCTCTCTCTCTCTCTCTCAGACTCTCTCTCTGACCCACTCTCTCTCAGACCCACTCTCTCTCTCATACTCTCAGACCCCCTCTCTCTCTCTCTCTCTCTCTCTCTCTCTCTCTCTCTCTCTCTCTGACTCTCTCTCTCTCAGACTCTCTCTCTCTCTCTGACTCTCTCTCTCTCAGACTCTCTCTCTCAGACTCTCTCTCTCAGACTCTCTCTCTGACCCACTCTCTCTCTCTGACCCACTCTCTCTCTCTGACCCACTCTCTCTCAGACCCTCACTCTCTCTCTCTCTCTCTCTCTCTCTCTCTCTCTCTCTCTCTCTCTCTCTCTCTCTCTCTCTCTGACCCACTCTCTCTCTCAGACCCACTCTCTCTCTCTGACCCACTCTCTCTCTCTGACCCACTCTCTCTCTCAGACTCTCTGACCCACTCTCTCCCTCTCTGACTCTCAGACCCACTCTCTCTCTCTCAGACTCTCAGACCCACTCTCTCTCTCAGACTCTCTGACCCACTCTCTCTCTCTCTCAGACTCTCTGACCACTCTCTCTCTCTCTCTCTCTCTCTCAGACTCTCTGACCCACTCTCTCTCTCTCTCAGACTCTCTGACCCACTCTCTCTCTCTCTCTCTCTCTCTCTCTCTCTCTCTCTCTCTCTCTCTCTGACTCTCAGACCCACTCTCTCTCTCTCTCTCTGACTCTCAGACCCACTCTCTCTCTCTCTCTCTCTCTGACTCTCAGACCCACTCTCTCTCTCTCTCTCTCTGACTCTCAGACCCCCTCTCTCTCTCTCTCTCTCTCTCTCTCTCTCTCTCTCTCTCTCTGACTCTCAGACCTACTCTCTCTCTCTCAGACTCTCAGACCCTCTCTCTCTCAGTCTCTCTGACCCACTCTCTCTCTCTCTCTCTCTCTCAGACTCTCAGACCACTCTCTCAGACACACTCTCTCTCAGACACACTCAGACACTCTCTCTCTCTCTCTCTCTCTCTCTCTCTCTCTCAGACACACTCTCTCAGACACACCCTCTCTCTGACACAATCTCTCTCAGACACACTCAGACCCACTCTCTCTCTCAGACTCTCAGACCCACTCTCTCTCTCAGACCCTCTCTCTCTCTCTCTCTCTCTCTCAGACTCCCAGACCCACTCTCTCTCTCTCAGACTCTCTGACCCACTCTCTCTCTCAGACCCACTCTCTCTCTGACTCTCAGACCCTCTCTCTCTCAGACTCTCTGACCCACTCTCTCTCTCTCTCTCTCTCTCAGACTCTCAGACCCACTCTCTCTCTCTCAGACTCTCAGACCCACTCTCTCTCTCTCTCAGACCCACTCTCTCTCTCTCAGACTCTCAGACCCACTCTCTCTCTCTCTCTCAGACACTCTCTCTCAGACACACTCTCTCTCTCTGACACACTCTCTCTCTCAGACACACTCTCTCTCAGACACACTCTCTCTCTCAGACACACTCTCTCTCTCTGACACACTCTCTCTCTTTGACACACTCTCTCTCTCTCTGACACTCTCTCTCTCTCTGACACTCTCTCTCTCTCTCTGACACACACACTCTCTGACACACACACTCTCTGACACACACACTCTCTGACACACACACTCTCTGACACACACACTCTCTGACACACACACTCTCTGACACACACACTCTCTGACACACACACTCTCTGACACACACTCTCACTCTCTGACACACACTCTCTCTCTCTGACACACACTCTCTCTCTCAGACACACACTCTCTCTCTCAGACACACACTCTCTCTCTCAGACACACACTCTCTCTCTCAGACACACACTCTCTCTCTCAGACACACACTCTCTCTCTCAGACACACACTCTCTCTCTCAGACACACACTCTCTCTCTCAGACACACAGGGGGAGGGAAATCTGATCGGGGGGGATCGGAGCAGGTGCCCTCCGCAACTGCTGCTCGGTGTGGGGGAGAAGGAGGACCGTGTAAGTGCGCAAGGGGGGGGGGGGAATCTGAGCAGGGGGGATCGGAGCAGGTGCCCTCCTCCGCAACTGCTACCCGGTGTGTGGAGGAGGGCCGTGTAAGTGCACGGGGGGGGGGGGGCGGAGCAGGGGGGGGATTCAAGCAGGTACCCTCCACAACTGCTGCCCGGTGTGGGGAGGAGGAGGAGGAGAGGCGGTAGTGAGGTGTCTCTCAACCGCAGACTCGTTCTTCTATCCCCCAAGCCTCTTATACCCTCTTCCCCCCCCCGGAGCGCTGCTTACCCGCGCCGCCCTGGTGATACTCAGGTCCTTAATCACCTCAGGCGGCTGCTGCTACACACAGACAGTGACACACAAACACAGTGACCGTGACACAGACAGTGACACACACACACACACAGAGACACACACACACAGAGACAGTGAGATACACACACACACAGGGAGACAGTGAGACGCGCAGAGGCCGTGAGACGCGCAGAGGCCGTGAGACGCGCAGAGGCCGTGAGACGCGCAGAGGCCGTGAGACGCGCAGAGGCCGTGAGACGCGCAGAGGCCGTGAGACGCGCAGAGGCCGTGAGACGCGCAGAGGCCGTGAGACGCGCAGAGGCCGTGAGACGCGCAGAGGCCGTGAGACGCGCAGAGGCCGTGAGACGCGCAGAGGCCGTGAG